>NC_067433.1:24035560-24080051 GCF_009764475.1 Pristis pectinata | reverse complement strand
GAAACCCTTATATCGCATGATTTCTTACCCGTATGGAATCCACAATATAAGAACAGCACTGTTTAACATTTATATCATAACGGACTTGTATTTCATGTAGTGTTTTGCTTTTTTTTTCCTTTTTGTTGTAACATACCAATAAGGAATCAAAGAGCGGAGTGTAAGGAAAGAGTTAAATCAGATAACAGTCATTTCTGATTTCTCCGTACTATCTGCAGTAATGTGTAACACAAAATGGCGTCAGCTCTGACTGTGGGACTTTTTTTGAGAACTTATGGGAGTAGAGATGAGCATCCTTGAGATTAGACACCGCTGAAGATTGTTTTCTTCTTTACAGACCAGTTGCCTCTGATTCTAGTGTTAGGTCTCTAGGCCGAAGGCACGAGCATAAAGAATGTACAGGCTGGTGCCACTAAGGAATGGAAAAGTACTGGGGTAAAATATATATTAAGATTTTGGGATGTTTGAAAAAGGGGCACCTTCTTTGTGCAAATCGGGATCATCCTTCAGACTTGATCGTGACCCGTGCTCAGATGCATACAGAAGGCTACGTGAAAGGCTTTCTGACACCTGAGTTTCCCTTCGCCATTATATAGATCCGTTCATTGATTGCCTAAGTATTATTTTGCTTCCTTCTATATTTTAAGTATTCTTCTTCCATTATGTATTTAATTCTTCATATAACTCTATTAACGTAATGTCTCCAAGCTTGAAGATGTGTACAGTGCCTCCTTTTTTTGCTTACACCTCTTGCTGCGGAATCAGAAAAGAACAAGGAACGGATTTGAAAATAATTTCGTCACATCATTTTGCCAACAATACATTTTGAGCATACTGGCCTGGAGATCCCCGTCTTCTGACTTCCCCCTATTTAAAGAATGGGTGTCACATGAGCAAATCTTCCACTTCTCTGTTACTCTCCTGTCACCTTGAGATTTTTGGGGGGTAAATCAACGAATGGGTCCACTGTCTGCAGACACTCCCTATACAGTTTTTCTTGAGGCAATCGGATCCCAAACATCTGTCCACCCGCAGCTTCATCAGCTCCTGGAATACTGTTATCCCCTTTGATTGGTATTTTTAAAAGTTCCTCCCTGCTATTTTAAATTAGACCATGTGCATCTTAAGGAGATTTTCAGTATAATCCACGGTGAAGACTGATGCAAAAAATGTTATAAGGTATATACCAATTCTTTGTTTCCTGTTGTTAATTCATCTGTCTCCAGATGTTTCACATCCAACTTTCGCTGAGCTGTTCCTGTTTATATACACTGTTACTCATTATATATTGATAATACATGTGCTTTTTCCTTTCAAACTCAATTTTCTCCCATCTCCTGACCTTATTTTTAGTATTTCATTGCTGATTCCGAATAAAAAAAGAGCTTTCCAGTCATTTGGACTAAACGCAGGCCTTGTCACTACTACATGTCCATCCTTTCCATCTCGCATTATCCATGATCTCATTATTTAACCGTAGATTGCGCTTTTTTTTTATCATAGAATCCCTTTTTGTACTTTGGGGCAAATTTCTGTTGAGTGCAATCAACCAGCGATTTGAATATCTGCCAATGTTTATCCACTAACATATCTCTTAGATTTATTTTCCAGTCGACTTTCGACACTGCCAGTTTCATAATATTGTTTTTTTCCAGACTAAAGTTGTAGACGTTGGTTTTGATCCTATGGTTTTCATCCTCAAATCCACATGGAAATCTAATATATTGTGGCCATTGCATCTCAGGGATATTTAGCCACAGAGTCTGTTATGAATCCTTCCGCATTCCTCATGAATTAATTTCAAAAAGCCTGTTCCCAGAAAGGTTCCTTGATATAAAATTCTGAGAATCCCTGACGCATTGGGAGTATGGAACCCTGGACGACAAGAAATATTGAGGCTCTGGCCACGAAAAAGTAAGCGGCTTGCGTCAGGCTATCGGTGTCTTCTTATATATCATGTGTCAGTCACGTGTATGTACGAAAAGTGCACTGCGCTGGATGCGACATCGCCCTTTCCGCAATCGATCGATGTCCAGTGAATATACAGTGATGTTCTGTTTTACTTTGTTCGTGGCCGTGATGATACAACCGAGGATCGAAAGGCTACTTCAGTGCATAATCAACTAGGATGTATGTCGGAATGATATCACGTATAGTCTGCACCTCCTCACCTGATTGTTTAGTGGCGAACAATATTGATTTATACAACCTAGTAATTTGTGTGTGGTTGTATGTTTCCCCAAAATTCCACATTATTGATTGAAATTATATTTCACACTTCAAATCTCTGGATTGTTAATCCGGATCCTCGTGCTGCAGCTGTTAAAATAACCACTGCTTCACTCCTGGCCCCCTCCTCGTCAGAACATCCCCCCGTTCATCCCAACAAAATCCGTCGTGGTCTTGTCCACGCTCTCAGATACCTTTACTGCAAGGACAGGAATGCCTCCTTCTCCAGTCTCATCCTGTGTGTGAAATCCCCCGTCTCTGGAAACATTCCAGCAAATCCCCACAGCGCTCTCACCCGGCCCGTCAGACGCTTCCAAATGTGTTTGTTACCGAATTCGGTGCAATAGCCCTGTTCCCCAGTTCTGTACAAGTTTTTAAGCATAATTCTCTGCTTCAACACATTGTGCGTCTTTTTAATGGACACCGTGATACTGTATGGTTTACTAACGCTGTTCCAGTGTGACCGGACACCACAATGCAATGTATAAATACACCTGTTCCTTCTCATCCTGTACACGGTTAATGAACACCGTGATACTGTATGTTTTACTAACGCTGTCCCAGTATGACGGGACACTGTAATACACACATACAACAGGTCCTTTTCTTTCTGTGCACGGATGCTGAACACTGCGATCCCGTATGTTTTCCAAACGATTGTCACACTGTTCCATGAGACTGTGATGTAATAAAACCCAGGTTCCTCTTCCCTGTGTACCAATCGGCACTTTTCATTTTAGCCATTCAATCCAAAATACCTCTGTATTTTCTGCAGAAAGAGGCCACATCCTTGCCCTCATTTTTGAGAAAAGCAGATTAACTCATTCCCTGTATCGCCTTTATGAATCAGTTTCTGACACGGCACCGTGCCTCTAAAACATTTGATAGCATGGATGCCAGGAATAAACCGCATTGCAAAATGACGTGATGTGTCTGATTTTTACTGCCCCCGGGACTGAACCCGAAGTGCGGTGACAATGCAATGAATATCAATACAATTCCACCACCTTGGTAGTGAGACTGGGATCACTGGCGGCTGTACTGGCGTGGGGACTCCGCTGGCAATTTTAGAACTGAATCAGCACTTTTCGGGCGGTTCATGAACAGGATTATAGTGTCGTCACCGCCACTAAAGCACAAAGAGCAGAGAGACAACAATAGGATTCGTGTTTATGCTGGGGCGCTGGACGAAGGAGCAGTGTTTCTCGTTGGGCATCCATGTGCACTGAAGCAGAAAATGCTGAGTAAGTTTTGAAGTAACGATAATTAATACCAGTAATTGTGCAACTTGTTTGCATCATTGGCTTACAGGTTGTTCAAAAATAAAAGACACATCTCAGTATCTCCACTACACTTCGGACTGAACATTCAAGACCTACAGAAGTCGGAACGGAGATATAATCAAGGGACCGACTTTTCTGTGAAACTTTTGGGTAGGGTGCAATTCATCAAAGCGCCCTTCCTGTATTTTTTTGCATTTAATTTCTGAAATGAGTCATTTTAATCAATGCGATATATTTTGAATAATTCGCAGAGTTCGAAACCCGGTAACCCCTGCAAGTCTTGGACAGCAAACAACTCTTCAACACAGGAATATAATGATAGACTACCAAATAGTATGTTACCTATTTATTATAGCCATCGGTGTGCCAGGTAAGCTTTATCTTGGAATTGGTTCATTGTTTAGAGTGGCGATGCCAGCCTGCCAATGGATTTTTTCTCATACTGATCACCCCTTACTGGCGATATAATAATTTTCTCCGTACCATTCCCTGGTGGATCCCCGATGTATTTTAGATTTGACATGGCATTATTTCAAACAATGGTTTCAAAGAAATTGTTTCAAAAATAACCAATTAATTTTGGTGGCTGATAAACGACAAACAGAGGAAGAGGCATTTCACAGTGAACCTGATTTATCCTCATGTAGTTTCAAGCTAAGATTGTCAGGAAGTGTTCATGGATTTCCATTGAAATTCGGACTAATTCTCGTTATTCTAGGTGGCTCAAATGGTGACATCTCATCCTAATTATATGAGCCTTTCTCAGGTCTGTTGTGAGTTTTTAATAATCATCAAGTCAACCCTTACGGGTAAGGCTTCATTCACAATGTCTTACGTGGTTGGAAATTGTCAGGGTTCGATATGAAACCGAATTAATTCGGCACATCACAATCGGCACCGGCTGCAAGGTTTGAAATCACGTTCCCTTTCCCCCACTCTCTTAATTCATTCCCGAGAGGTGGATGTCGCTGACAATGATGATGTTTGCTTTCAATCCCACCGTGTCCCGCTCCACAGTAAAGGTGAAACCTGTTGGTTCTGGTGGACTCATCGATAAACCAGAATGGTAAAGCGGGCAGATTTCGTTCGCTGAAGAACATGCGAGAAACATAAGTGTTTTTACCACAGTCTGGTGGTTTCCTGCTCACAGATACGGGGACCAGATATGTGTAATTACTTGAATTTGCATTCCCCCGTTTTCACCGTCGGATTCTAGCTCAGCTCCCTGGATCAGGGTTCAGTAACTGAGGGAACCTCAGTAACGCGTCCGTATTCTGTTTCCACTATTACACCCACCGACAAATGTTCGGGTGTAAAAATGTCTGTTGTAGTCGGATGGATTGAGTTATTAGTAATCGTCCTTCCCCTAGTCTTCCTGTTTTCTCCTTGTTGAGGTTTAACTAAGTCGTCCTTTCTTCCATCCAGCTGACTACTGTTACACATCCGTTGTTTAAAACACTTACAATTATCTAAAAATACCAGCAGCACTTTCGATTACACATAGTTTTCAATATTTCACAGATATTCAACCCCATTGCTTCTGAGTCGAAGTTTTGAGTGAAGAACGGATCTGCAGTAAAAGTTTGGACGGTACAGTTCCCTTATTGGGCTGGGACGCTAAACGGTGGAAACATCTCATTTTGACGATACAGTTGTCACGGTGATCTCTCGGAGACGTCTGTGGAGATTTTCGTTGTTATTCCACTGTGTAACTCTCAGCCAACATAATGAAATAATTTTTTATCACCACGTTGCTGTTAAGCACCCGCGGCTGCTGTAATCCTTGTGTTGGAACACGTGTAAAATGCCAGTGTAAAGAGCTTCAAATGAACTGTGTAAATGAATATATTTACTGATATTCCAGTCGTGTAGTGAGTCAGAGGCTGAAGCTGAACAGGAGACGTAATGTTGGAACTTTTTTTACAAATGTTTTTAGATTGCATTTTATAATTTGTCATAATTTTAATCTTCGTTTTTTTTCCAAAGTTAACCTAGTAGCAATCATCATTCTGAGCCGAGGAAACTGCGGTCTCTCCAAATGTCTCACTCGCTATCTGGTGGCGATGGCTGCGTCGGATCTAATGGTGGTGATTGTCGAAGTACTGTTCTACCGGATGGATGAAGCATTCGCACTGCACGGCTTCCTGCGAAAAGCCCCGTTCTGCCTTGTCCACTATGTCTTGTGTCACGCAGCTTTAGATTGTTCTGTGTGGCTTACGGTCGTTTTCACTTTAGATCGCTTTGTGGCCATTTGTTGTGCGAATTTTAAGACAAAATACTGCACCCCAAAAATTGCGGGTTTAGTTATTGGCACAATATGTATCGGGTTCTGTTTAAAGAACATTCCTTTCTATTTTCTGTATTTGGAAAGAGGAACCTTTTTGTGACGCGGCCAATGGCTGTGTGACGGAAGACTCCTTCTTCCTTTCGAGGCCACGTTTGAGGGATTTTACTGGGTGGACCGTCTGTTGAACCCATTGCTTCCTTTCTTCCTCATCTTCACCCTCAATACCCTGACCGTTAGACAGATCCTGGCGGCAAGTTGAGTCCGCAGGAGGCTCAGAGGTCAGAGAAATTGCGGGAAACAGCGCGATACGGAGATGGAGAGCCGAAGACAATCCATCATTCTGCTCTTCTCCCTGTCGGAGAGTTTCTTTCTCTGCTGGGCGACAACCACTCTGGTCTTCATTCTCATGCGATGTCTCTACACAGACCTGGAAACGTCCATCCGACTTTATTTTGCAAATGAAGCCGGGAGAGTGATTCAGCTTTTCAGCTGCTGCACAAACACCTTTATTTACGGAGTGACCCAGACCAAGTTCAGAGAGCAGTTGAAGATTGCAGTGTTCTCACCCGTTAATTTGATTGAGAAAATGTTTGAACAATGTGTACCGAACGGGTCAAAAGTTTCAATAATTCGCTGGTTTTCTATAGAACAGCAATAATTAAATATAATTGATATAAAGAAGCTTAACCGTTTTATCTGTTCCCTCTGTGAGTTTCGCATTGAAATGTTGTAAATGATATTCAGAAAGACTGAACCACAATACTCATTGGCAAAAGTAGGAACAAAGGTTCCATGCTGAGTAGTTTGACAGCTTTCTCTTTTTTTCCTGTTCCTGCCTCACTTCTTTACAGGGACTTCGCTCGTGAGCAACATCAGCGATATGCATTTGTCAAGTAACTGTGCCAGTGTGACACGCGAAATGCACCATGCATTTCACAAATCATGTCACATCCCACCAAACCAATCACATTCAATCGGGTGACCCTGTGTCATGCTCCATGTATCACTCTGGCTTTTAGGGGATCGTATAAAGAGTATAAAAAGTCTCGAGATCCAGACGTCTGCCCATTGTCAGTCAGGGTATTGACCGCGGCTGTCTTCAAGTTAACATGTACGGTGTGACGTACTCGAAGAAAGCGTGCTTAATTAACTATTCTTAATTGTGATAATCCAAACTGACTTCAAAACCAAATTAACGTTTTGTTGCTGAACTATGCCCAGTTAATCGAGTCAGTTAGTACCGGGCAAAAACACTTCTTGAAAGAAACGTCCCAATCAGTGGAACAAGTAACCTTTGTGATCGAGTCCCGCCTAAACGTGAAGGTGGACTGGGAAATCCAGCAAGGCAGTAAAACTTAGGAGAGTGAGTTTGTGGAATGTCTACGGGACGGTTTTTTGGAGCAAATTGTTGATGATCCCACCAGGGGAACGGCTGTTTTAGATTGGGTGCTGTGTAATGAACCGGAGGTGATTAGAGAACACAAGCTAAAGAAACCATTGGGAACTAGTGCTCACAATAAGATTCAGTTCAGTTTCAAATTTGAGAAGAAGTGGAACAAAGGAAATTACAATGGTATGAGAGAGGAGTTGTCCTAAACTGATTGGAAGAGTAAGCTAGCTGGAGGGACGGAGGAGGAGAAATGGAAGGAATTTCTACAAAAAATAAAGAATACGCAGGATAGATATATTCCAAGAAAAAAGGTTTTGAATGGAAAAAAGGCACAAATGTGGATAACGAGAGAGAGGCGAAGGCTAAAATAAAATCAAAAGGGAGGAAATAAAAGGAGACAAAGATTAATGGGAAAACAGAAGACTGAGGGACATTAAAAAAACAGCATAAAGAAACTAAGAAGGTCGTTAGGAAAGAAAAGATGAATTATGAAAGGAAGTTGGCGGCTAACATTCGAAAGGATACTAAGAGTTTTTCTTAAATATATAAGGAGCAAAAGACCGACACGGGTTGATATAGGACCAATTGATAACGGTGCGTGATATATTATAATGGATGATAAAGAGATGGCAGAATAACCAAATGAATATTTTGCATCGGTTCACTGTGGAGGACATCAGCAATTTACCGGTTAGTCAGGGGTCTCACGGAATGGAACTGAGTTCAGTTAAGATTACTAGAGACAAGTTGCTAGGAAAGCCAAATGGGCTAATGACTGATAAGTCTCCCGGACCGGATGACGTGCATCCCCGAGTTCTGAAGTAGGTGGCTTTGGAGATAGCGGAGGCATTGGCGATATTTCACCAGGAATCGATAAACTGCGGCATGGTTCCTGAGGACTGGAGGGTCACAAATGTAGTTCCGCTGTATAAGAAAGGTGGGAGGAAGCATAAAGGAAATAACAAACCTATTAATCTGATGTCAGTGGTGGGAAGGTTATTGGAATCTATCCTCAAGGATGGGGTTATTGAACACTTAAAGGTGCAAGGCAAGATAGGTCTTAGCCAACATGGTTTTGTGAAGGGAAGCTCCTGCCTGACCAAACTATTGTAGTTTTTTGAAGAAATCACAGGTAGGGGGATAAGGGAGAGGCGGTAGATGTTGTGTATTTAGACTTTCAAAAGGCCTTCGACAAGGAGCCGCCTAAGAGACTGATTAACAAGATGAGAGGTCATGGAATTACAGGTTGGATATTAGAATGGGTGGAGCATTGGCTGGTTGGCAGGAAGCAAAGGGTAGGAATAAAAGGATCTTGTTCTTCTTGGCTACCAGGTGCTAGTGGTGTTCCGCAGGGTTCGGTGTTGGGGCCGTTTCTTTTTACCCTCTACATTAACGATTTGGATGATGGAGTAAATAGTTTTGTGGCTAAGTTTGCGGATGGACCAAGATAAGTGGAGGGGTAGGGAGTACTGAGGAGACAGGAAGGTTGCAGAGAGATCTAGATAGTTTGGGAGAATGGGCAAGGAAATGGCAGATGAGATTCAATGTTGAGAAAAGTGTAGTTTTACACTTTGGAAACAGAAATAAACGGGCATATTATTACATAGCAGAGAAAATTCAAAGTACAGAAGTACAAAGGGACTTGGGGGTACCCGTGCAGGATACCTTAAAGGTTAACCACCAGGTCGGATCGGTGGTAAAGAAAGCGAATGCTATGTTAGCATTCATTTCGAGAGGTATAGTGTACAGAAGTAAGAAAGTGTTGATGAGGCTCTACGGGACACTAGTGAGGCCTCATTTGGAATACTGTGCACAGTTTTGGGCCCCATATCTTAGGAAGGATGTGCTGATGTTGGTGAGGGTTCAGAGGATATTTACGAGGATGATATCCGGAATGAAAGGGCTTACGTATGATGAGAGTTTGTCGGCTCATGGACTGTACTCACTGTAGAACAGAATAATGAGAAGGGACCTCATAGAGACTTCTAAAATGTTGTAAGGGCTGGGCAGAGTAGATGTGGCTAGGCTGTTTTTCCTTGATGGGTGAGTCCAGGACCAGAGGGCACAATCTTAGAATTAGAGGGTACAGTATAAAACAGATATGAGGAGATATTTCTTTAGCCAGAGGGTGGTGAATTTGTGGAATTCCTTGCCACGTACAGCAGTGGAGGCCAGATCATTGGAGGCGTTTAAGGAAGGGATAGATAGATATCTAAATAGTCGGGGTATCAAGGGATATGGGGAATAAGGACGGAAATTGGGATTAAAATAGTTTTTTTCCATCCCCCCCCCATTTCTCATTTGCTTTTTCTTTTTCATTTTTCCTTGGAGCAGACTGGATGGGCCGAATGGCCTACTTCTGCTCCCTTGTCTTGTGATCTTCCGATCTTGTGAAATTACCGCTTCGTCTCTTTTAGGATCTCTGGCAATACAGAACCGCTCTTTCAACGTTAAAACATTAAGGTGTTAATATTTTGTTTTTTTTTGATTACCTGAATGCCATTTTGTTTCGCTTGACAGTTTTCCAAAAAAATGTAGCAGAACAGATAGATATGGTTTACTTTCAGTTTAGCCTTCTCTATTAAAATATTTATAACTTGACATACGGTAAACCCAAACCCAACTTCACGGATGACTCTTTGCCTATTCGGTTCCTGATGTGTGAAATCCAAGACTCTGACAGATAAAGTCATGTCTCACTTTTCATACCGTTGCCGCAGACATGTTTTGAAATGTTATCGCAACTGGAAGATGCTGAACCCGCTGCGCCTTTGACAATTCTAAATTCACCATCAGCCTGTCAAAAGGAGAAAACTTCCCAGTCTATTTTAACTCTCCTTCATGGTCTAATGAAGCCTAATTGCCACTTTGGTAAGGACGTCCATTTCAAATTAAACAACACCAACAAAGGAGCTGTCAGTGGAAATGCTGAACCCCTTCACTGGTTTCTCCACAGGGAGAGTGCTTTGAATCAGGGAGAGTAAGTGTGATGACGATAAAAAGTAGATCCATTCCTTTAGACTGTTTTAGTCATTAAAACTCACAGAAGTTGAACAAAACGAGATTAGGTATGAGAATTATTATTACCCTTGAGGATCTGACCTCAGACCTGGCGATGAGGACGGATGAAACAAGTTAACTCCAGACATTCCAGAGATGTTCTCCCTGCTGGAATTACATTTCCGTATCCCTGTTCTTCGTTGCCATTGTTCACCATTTTACTCAATTTCCTCCATCACGGGGTGTGGGACCGCCCACTCTGTCGAAAATGATCACACATCCTAACTGCCAAGACACTGAATAAATTGCGCACACGTTTCGGAAGGCAGTGAAAAGTCACCACGTTGTGGTTGTTCTGACATCAGGCTAGACGGTAGATTTAGGATCCCCCCTACCCCAAGTGAACCAAATAGAATGGACAACCACCTTGTGGCTTTGTAACTGCCTTTACAGACACCCAGGTGGAGTGGGAATTACTGTCGATCTATGTGTTTAATTGAATCTAAGTTTCCAGCTGTGTCGTTGGGTTGTTACCACTTTCCCCACGCCAAAGAATGCGAATTGAATGACATTAAATCATTGCCATTGTATTTCGTTAATAGCTCGATCAACTTGGATCTCCAGATATTTACACTCTGCCGCATGTAATCCTCAGAAGGAGGTTGGTGCAGGTGATCTTCTGTCTGTCTCACGACAGTTATGGCTAGGATTGCTGAGTATTTCCATATTTAAGGGAAATAAACCAATGCGTCTAGAGAAAATTTGTTCGTCGCCCATGATCTCATTGACCGAAGGCACAGGCATCACCGCAACCACTCCTAATGGGTTCAGTCGATTCTCATTAATAATTGAAGTTGACTGGCTTTCGATTTTGGCGTTATCTTTAGTAACAAAAAAGTACGCCACTTAATTTTGCTTTGAGTGGACTTAATCTCATTTCTTTGCTGTATTGTTATATCTTATTTTCTTACCAATTAACAGAGAGATTTCCAAAAAGAATGTCAGGTGTGTTATCTTTCAACTATATTGAAACATTGGAGAGTTCAGGATTATTCTACTTGGAAGATATAACATTGCGAAGGGGTCTGCCAGGGGTATTTAAATAATTGGAGGGTAGAGTCAATGCAATAGCGAGAAACTGTTCTCATTGACAGACAGGTCAGAACTGAAGGAATAGAATGAAGGTGTTTCGAAAAAGCAAACTGAGGAAAAATATTCCCTTTTTACACAGTGAGTTGTTCGTGGACGGTAATTCGCCGTCGGGAGTGATAGTGGAGGAAATCTATGTAAAAGCGTTCAACGAGAGCTGCAGAAGTGTCTGAAGAAAAACTAAAATAAATTCGGGTCCCTTGATAGAAGGCAAGGAGAGGCGCAGGATTGACCGTTACATAAACTCAGTGTAGATTCTGCCTCCAGAATGGTCCCGCTGTTGTGGAATTACGCGATCGTGTCTACTGTTTTTCAAATTCTCAGAAGGCGTCCGGGACTGTCCGTGAGCGTTTTCTCCGTCTGCGCTGCCTAAGGTCCAGTTGCCACTGGCGGAACGCTCCGACGGGGAGATTAGTTAGCTTATTGACCCCGGAGGGACCGAATCAGCTATACAGCATTTGCCAACTCGGGACGATAGAATAGAAAGGTGGGAGGGGAGGAGAGGGAGAGTTGAGTTAGGATTGGCGGGACTGGGAAGAGCGAAGTGCATTGAAGATAAAAGAAGTTGGAGTTTTTTTTCTTATTTTACTGCATTCCACAGCTTTCAACCAGGTGAAGCGGTTCTAAAGTGCAACACGGTCCATAACTGGACTCAGGTTAGCACATGGCAGATCAGTTCGATGTTTGTATTTCTTAACCTGACATTCGAAAAATAGACCACGGATGTTTCAGCATGGTTTACAGATGTTCCGTGAATTTAGACCGGGGAGATCGTGATATACACGTGTTAGGACCGGAAGTTAAATATAGGAGCATGTATTCGGAACCATCGGGACGGCCATGTCCCTTGAAGGTCCTGGACACAAGACTCTCCGCAGTTGTCATCCACAACAATAGATTACCCACCGACTTAGAACAACTGAGGAGGGGCTGTAAACACTGGGCTCTCAGTCTAAAATAGGGAAAAGAAATCCAAACATATTGCATTCTCTTCAGTCCACTGAACATTGCCCGATCGGGCTGATTTCATGAGAAGTTTCTCATGTCTTTAAACGTTACCTGAATGGATGCTTCCGAACGCTGAATCTTTCGCAATAGCTGTTATTATTCCTAACCCTGTACCTTCAGACTAATTCTCCATACCCGTTGGAGAAGAACGGAGGAAATACTTGTACCGCCTCCACACTCGGGGAATCAGTGGTGTTTAATGCCCCTTTTATGATACACGGTACCCTATGGATTTTTCACGAACCTCCAAAGGGCTTTTCTTGATTTACAGACACGCTCTTGTACGCCCAGTTTTCTCATTTTAATTCCAGATTGCCGTGCTCTAACTCCATCTACAAGTTTGCAGTTGATGCCGACATAGTGGCCTGGCTCTCAAATGACGAGTCGGAGTACAGGAAGGAGGAAGAGATCCCTGTGCCAAGGTGGAAAGGCAACAACTTTTCCCTGCATGAAAGAAAAAAAAGATCTGGTTAATGAATCCATCAAGCGGAGAGGTGTACACCGCGCTGTCCATTTCAATGGTTATGAGTTCAAGATTTGAGACCTTCAAGTTCCTAGGTGTAAATATCAGCAACATTATGTTCGTGTCCAGCCATGCAGACGCTATGGCCATGAAAGAGCACTGGCGCATCTCAAAAGGCGAAGCAAATTCAGCACGTCCGCAGTGACACTCACCAATTTCTGCAGATGCACCATGGAAACATTCTATCCGGACGCATCTCAGCTTGGTATGGCAATTGTTGTGTCCAATTGTTGTAATTAACCTGCTTTAAATTCATTTACTTCAGTTGGGTGCTATTTGAAATTAATTTATTTTACAATTACATCTGTAAAAATATGTTGAAGGTAACGACGAGAAGTCAAACGGCTCTAAGGACTCTCCGTGGAGAGGGAATCACATCATCCATTTTGAAGAAAGCCATCAGTCTTTCGATGAGCTTGTGAAATGAGGTTACCATCTTTTTTTCTCTGACGGACAAGGTGTGGTTAATGTGTGCCGATATACAACAGAATTGGCGTCAAAACAATCACTCCTCACTCTGGAACGACACAGATTTGCGTAGAGACGGTACCATTCTAGTTCACTGAGATTATGAAAACAACAGAAGAAGAATCCAATTTACACGGATAGACAGGAAATGCCGCCGATAATTTGGGGGTGTGATCGAGTTCTTCAGAGAATCGTCTCTTACCGTTCCTTCAGTCAACCATCACGACATTATGGCCACATATTTTCTGGGACTACCCGAGGCCAGAGATGGGTATCATGGCAGTGAGCGGGCTCAACACTACCAAGGCTCATCTGGAAAACCACAAGCCTCAGCTCCGCTGAGTGCCGACAACCTTTGACAGTAGATTATGTTGGTGTGGAATCCTACTGACTGTGAATTTTGTAAGCATGGTTACATATTTCTGGTACACGTCGGCGTGAAAAAACAAAAATCAGTTTTATCACGAGATTGATAATATATTGTTTTTTTACAATTATATTGAAAACCTAGTTCAAATTCCCATGGAGAATTAAATATCAAAGTAAAGTAGGTAACATTCTAACACAAAATAACCGAATATGTTTTCTTTGTAATGTCCGCTGACTGAAATTATGCAATGGACCGTGCTCATGTACAGCAACACACGGCTAATCTACAAATGCCGTAAGTGTAAAATAAAGACGGGGACATACAAATAACAGTCAGTTCCAGTACCTTACCAGGAATGCCGACTGCTTCAAATACAGGATATTAAATTCTGAGGATGTTGTCTTCTACCATCTTCTACCTAATGCAGCGATCAGTACGAAACTTTTCAACTGCCCGCATCCACTGGTTCAATGAGCTCTTCTGCACCAAGCGGAATGGACAATAAGTCAATCAGTGCCCTCCTGGTCACATTAGCCACAAGCCACTGAACAGACACTAATAATGATCCATTTTTATTTGTTATATCATTTCGTAATATATTAAACCCTTCGATGGGTATTACAAGCAATTTAATTAATATTTTTAGTGAGATATTCACGGGAGAAAGTTGCAACCTCTATGCTGCGACGCGCAGTTTGAACCGTTCGCACTAACCTTTGTTTCCATTAGGCCTTTTATAACTAACTCTGCCTTCTTCAGTTACCGATCCATTATAACATTGGTAGTATCACATATACTTGCTGAATGAAGGGAGTTTAGTGTCGCTGGTGAAATGAGGGATACGCCGCCCAGGGAGTGGTAGTTCTGTCTTGTCTTTCAGCTGGGTTTCGCACTGGAAGCGACAGAAACGGGTGGCTAAGATTTAAAACAACTGCTTTGTTACGTCCCTGTATGTCTCAAGTTCAAACCGATCTGAGAACCGCCGGTCATGCTCTGCACAGACATCCCGATGTTAGGAAGCTGCTGCAATGTGTACAGAGACTGGGAATAGTACTTTCCCCTATAGTCTATTTGGCCAACTCACTTCAATTCCATGAGCGGTGACACAGTCCTCACATTTCAAAATATATTTTATCTCAGTGTTTAACTTTTATGCATATTTCCTACTTTCGGATTCAGCCGTTAATTCTGCAACATCATCTCCTGTCTGAGCAAATTATTCGGTGAAAAAGATAAACTTCACTCCTACCCTCATACCAATGAGCTTCTCCCCAAATCCGACCATCGACCAACGAGGGACTCCTTTTTCTCCTTGATCATTTTGAAGACCTTTTCTTGTCACCGAGCGAATTATTAAAAATATTGTCAATCACCGACAGGTAAAGACAAAATTCAATTGATGATGTATTCTACTCCCACTGCACACATCGGTCACAGTCACCTTGAATCTACTTGATTCATTCTTTCCATCGTTGTTTCTCATACTCGACCGCTCATCACGATGTTTCTTACGTGCTACATTTCGGCACATTTTCCCTAACATTTCCCTCTCATTTCTCAATTCTCTGCTGAACCAACATGCATATCAACATGTATTTCATCCCTGGTTCTTCCGTTCCTTTTGCATTTCCGTGAGCTTGTCAGACACAGTTTCCGCATCCATCAGTTAATCAGCACTGATCCTGTAACCAATCCTTGACATACCGGCGATTTCAGCATTGATATCACGCTCTCATCAGTCACCGCTTTCAGATTACCGGAGGACAAAAACATACGAAAGAATAATGAAATGGAGATACTGGACAAAATGCATTGAACTCTCTTGAGATAGTGTCTGTACAGTGTTCCGGACGTTCTCTGTATCAATGTTTGAACGATCCCTTCCCTTACATGTACTTTAACCACAGTGAATGAACATCTACTGTTTATTCCGAAAGTTTTGCGTGGATTTACCCTCCACCATTCCTACTGCCAACAGTGGTTTCTTTGCCTGTTTGATGAACACACTGTCCTCTCTCGTTCTTGGCAATTGAATGACACCTAAATGATTTCTAACGAGCAATGTTTAACTCCAGGACCTACTCTGACAAAGACTGAACCTCAGTGATACCTTTTGCAAAAGAGAGTTTCCCATTCAAACTCTACTCCGGTTCACCAAATGTATCCACACTTTTTGCAGGTTTGTTTTTCGACAATCGAAGCTCACCTCTCGCGATATTATTGAACTGACATATTTTAATACGTCGTAGTCTGACTGAATGATTCTATTTTTTCAATCCATGTCTCTGAACTATTCCTTTAATCTGTTGAGAAGTCATGAAATGTTAGCGAGAATAGTGCATTGGGATAATTACACATTGACGCAACACAAACACGTGGCTGTGTTTCTCCCTTCAGCATTATTGGTCAATAAGGAAATTGGTTCCCTCTTTTCACGGGTACAGAGGTACAATGAGAACTTTGTTTTTCAAGCAATCCATGCAGATCATTTCAACACATCTGGACATTGATGTAGTACAAGGGGAAAGCAATACAAGAATGGAGAATTAAGTATAACAGTGACAGACAAAGTGCAGTACAGGCAAACATGAAGGTTCAAGGCCTTGACGAAGCAGATTGTGAGGTAGATGTTCCATTTTAGGTGCAAGTGAACAGTTCAATAATCTTACAACAACAGGATAGTGGCTGTCATTGATACTGGTGGGAGATGCTTTGAGTCGTTTCGATCTTCTACCCGATGGAAGTGGGGAGAAAAGAGAATGTCTGCGGTGGGTGTGGTATTTGATTATGTTTGCTGCTTTACCGAGACAGCGAGAAGTGTCGACAGAGTCTATGGAGGGGAGGCTGGTTTTCTTGATGTGCTGAGCTGTGTCCACAACTGTCTGCATTTGGGTTCACGGGCACGATAGTTGCCATACCAAGCCGTTATGCATCCCGATAGGATGTTTTCTAGAGTGCATCTGTAAGAAATAGCTATACGTTAACGGGGGCATGCTAAATTTAGTTAGACTCCTGTGGAAGTCGGGGCGCTGGTGCGTTTCTTCCCATGGCGTCGACGTGATTGAATTAGGACAGGCTTTTGGTGATGTTCATTCCTCGGAATTGAAGTTATGAACCATCTCAAACTCAAAAATTTTGATCTAATAGGGAATGTGTGAACCGCCCGCTTCCTTGTGTCAAGGACCAGCTCTTTTGTTTTGTTGACATTGACAGAAATTTTGTTGTCTTGACATCATGTCATACTCCAGTACTCCTACTCTTCGTTATTTGACATTTGGCCCACAACAGTGGTGTCATCTGCAAACTTGTTGGTGGGGTTAAAGTAGAATCTGGTCACGCAGTCATCAGTGTATTGGGAATAACGTAGAAGGTTGAGTACACAGCCTTTTTGGGTCCTAGTGTTGAGGATAATCGTGGCGGTGGTATTGCTGTCTATCTTGACTGCGGTTTGTTGGTCAGGAATTCAATGATTTAGTTACAAAAGGAGATGTTGAGGCCGAGGTCCGGAAGGTGAAAAGATAAGTTTGCTTTGAATTCTGGTATGCAAAGCCGAGCTGTTGTCAATGAATAGAAGTCTGACGAAGATGTCTCTGCATTCCAAATGCTCCAGATATGAGTATCGGGCCATGAAGATGGCATACGCCGTGGGCCTGTTTCAGCGGTAGACGAATTGCACTGGGTCGAGGGTGTCTGGGAGGCTTGAGCCGATGTGTGCAAAGAGCAGCCCCTCGAAGAACTTTATGCTGGTGGATGTCAGAGCCACTGGGGGATCGTCATGAAGGCATGTTGCCTTCATTTTATTTGGCACTGGGATAATCGTGGTGAGAAACTCAGATTTTCAATAGGGAGTAGTAAAAATGTGTGCAAATGCCCCCGCCAGCAATTCTGCGCAGGATCTCAGGACACGGAGGGGATTGAATCCGGGCCAGATGCTTTCTACGGGTTCATTCCCCAGAAGACTGCTCTGACGTCTGCAACACTAACTGTGGGTTCAGGGGTTCTGGAGGTGGTCGGGGCGTGTGGTGACATTCCATTGCTCTTCTGTTCAAAACATGCATAGAATGCGTTAAGCGCATCAGGAGGGGATGCGCTGTTGTGGGCAATGCTCTCGGACTTCATTTTGTAGCCCGTTAAACCATATAACTTCTGCCGCAATTGACGGCTGGTTTTGGACGATTTTGTACTAGTATTTTCTCTTGGTGTCCGTAATACACATATGGAGGTCGTATCTTGATTTCTTGTACAGATCAGGGTCGGCCGATTTGAACGCCGCAGACCTGGACCTTAACAGGGAGTGGAACTCCCATGGTTTCCGGTTATGAAACTTACGGATTGACCTCTTTGGGACAAAGTCTTCCACACACGTGATGTCGTGAGGAGGCACATCTATTTCCTCTGACCAACAGTGTAAAACTTTCTGTACTGGAAACCTGTTTCTCAGTTTTTTGTTTATACGCATGGAGAAGGAACACATTCTGATTTACCAAAATTGTGGGCGATGGATTGATCGGTGGGCGTTTTTGATGTTTGTATAGCAATAGTCAAGTGTGTTTGGGGTTTCCTTGGGATAAGAGACGTGTTGGTGTTGTGTTGAGAGTAGACTCATGAAGTTTGCATGGTTGAAGTCACCGGCTGTGATGAACGTGTCCAAAGTGTCCACCGGTCCAAGCCCGTTGATCGTAGTGTAGTTGATTGAGTGCGGGCTTCACGTCTTCTTGGGGTGGGATGTAGACTGCCGTCAGGGTAGCTGAAGTGAATTCGCATGACAGATAATATGGGCGGCAATTCACGGTTAGATATACCAAGTTTGCTGAGGAGGAACTCGCCAGTAACGTCACGTCCGATCACAATGAGAAGTCTTTTAGTAACCAGACCGTTTTCTTTTCCAGAGGACACCGTATGGTCCATTGTGCGAATTGAGAAGCCCTCCGATTCTATCGCACAGTCAAGTAAAGCCGGTGTGAGCCATGCTTTGATGAGACCGAGAACGCAATAGTTTCTCGGTTCCATTGTATAAGTTAGTTTAAGTTCATCTACTTTATTTTCAAGCCCATGGAATTTGGCTTAAATGCTGGGGACGAGGAGTTCAAACACCGCTGTTTCAATATCAAGTACACCCCCACCCTCCCACCGCGTTTTTGAGGTAAGTTGGTGCTTCTGGTTGGTATAACAAGGCCTGGTGTGGAGCTGTCAGTGTCATACGGTGAGGACCTCTAGTGGAACAGAGCCATAGAGTCTGGGGCTCCCATGCGTCGGAGCTCCATTCAGACCGGAAGGCTTCGGGACGGCGTTGAATTCTCCCTTGAGTCGGGTCTCCAATAAATCTGGACTCGGCGTCCAGCTCTCCTTTGGGGTCTCGAGTCTGGACTCGGCGTCATGGGATCCGTCGAGTCGGGCTGGAACCTGGACGGAAGCCGCCACCTCACCTCCTGCAAAGAAAAGAAGCCGCGGCTCATCAACCTGGTGGATCCCCGTGCCCAGCGGTGGGGGTATGGGTCCCCGGGACACGGGGTGGGGAGAGGGCTGGGTTCCGGGGGAGGACTTGGTCCCCGCGTGAGGGATAGGGACAGGGGACGTCCCGTGACACGGCGTGGGGCGAGGGATGGGACCCGGGGAGGGCAGGGTCGCCGTTCACTATTTTGGGGGTACGGGGCACCCCGGGATACGGGGCAGGGAGCAGGCTGGGTCCCGGGGAAGTGCTGGGACCCCGTGCCCAGGGGTGGGATTAGGCCTTCATTCTGCACAGCCTTCCATGTGCATCGGACAGTTCTAGTACTCAGTCGTCTTGTCCTGGCGGTTCCGGGATTTGCGTCGATAGATCAGACGATCCATGAGATCGCCATACCTGGGAGTAGTTTTAAAAGAACGTTAGTAATTTTTAAGGTCAAAGAATTTCGATCTCAACGAGTACCATGTTCATTTTCTCTGCTAAAAAGTATATACAATGTTGGCATCGTTCAAACAGAGATACACGGAACGTCCAAAATACTGTAGAGACACTACCTCCAAGGGGTAAAATGGATTTGGACTAATTTCTCCAAGTCATTATTCCCCAGTATTACTTATCCTGCTGTTCGGGGTTTCCGGTGAAAGCGTGATGACAATGCTGAAATCTCTGGTAATCCAGGAATGATTTCAGGATCAGTGCTGACTAAACATTTGATGCGGGAAACGGTGCATGACGGGCTCACGGAAGTACAGAAGGAAGCCGATAAAATAGCGGGAAAAACATAAATAATGTAACATAAATACAAAAATAATCCATAATGCTTCATAAATGAAATGTAAAATGACAGGAAAATGTTTGGACATATTCCGAGATGTGGCTTATCAGAGAATCGGTGAAGAGAAGTCGTACTTCGTGGACAATCACCTGATGAATGAACGATGTCGTTCCACGGAGAGTGCAGAGTGGGTGTGCAGAGTAGGCAAAATTCATTTTCAATTGATACTTGCGGTTCGTATACCTGTGATTGACAATATTTTGAATAATTTGCTCGTTGACACCATAAAGTCATGCAAAATGTTAAGCAAGCAAATAAAAGAGGAAAAATAAAGTTCTTCCGCGGTCCGAGTTCGGTTGAGGGGAGAAACTCATCGACAAGAGGACAAGAGAGAAGATTGTCGTTTTGAATGGAAAGTTTTAATAGGACAGGAAATGACGTGTCGGAATTATCGATGGAATGTGAACCTATGACATAGTTATAAAAGTAAAGGATGTATATCAATTTTATTTATTTATGCAAGGACTATATGAACGCTCATGTATGCGAAGTGAGTTGGCCAAATTAACTGGTGACATATTCTAAAGCACTGTTTTCAGTCTGCGTACACATTGCAGCCAACAGCATGCCACCTACATGTCTGTACGGAGTATCATAATCGTTTCTCGGATTTGTTTGGACTTGTTGATGTCAGGAGACATACGGGGATGCAGTAAATCTCTGTTATTTTATATGTCAACCACCCGTAGTTGTCGCTTCCAGCACCTAACCCACCGGAAAGATGAAGGCTTACGAATGCTTATCCCTCATTTCGTATGCGACATTAAACTCACTTCATCCGATTGGTACATGCGATACCACCAATGTTATAATTGATCGGTAATTCAAGGAGATGGCGTTTGCTTCACAAAAAAAGAACGAACACATTATCACAACTGGTTTGTTCAAACGGTTCAAAATACATGACACGGAAGAGAACGTGCAACGGCCTCCAATGAAATTATATCCAAACAACATTCATTAAGTTGTTTGTAATATCCTTTGAAGGGTTCAAAATATCACTCAACGTCACATGACTAAAGATAGTTCACACTTAGTGTTTGTTCGGTGGCTTGTGGATAATATGACAGAGGAAGACACCAATTAGCTGAACGGACATTCGGTCGGGTGTATAAGAGCTCTTTGAAACATAGCGTGTGTGTACTTCGAACTTTTTCTGCAACTGATCGCTGTTTCAAGTAGAAAATGGGATATCCAGCAATATTCCACATCGTCAAAATTTACTACCCTGTACTTGCATCGATAGGTTTTCCTGGTAAGGTACTGGAACTGAATGGTTATTATTTGTGGCTCCGTCCAAGTTATTATGCGTGCGGTGTTGTAGATTATGCAGATCTTGCTTCCAGGTGCTCAGTCTATTGTATTATTTCAGAAAGTGGGAATGGAGAAGAAAACGATACTGTAATTTCTTTGCAAAATGTAATTTATATTACGTTAATGTTGTATTTCTGCACGTCAATTTGTGAAGATTTCGAAACATTTACATTTCTTTATGTATGATCGACATGAGTATTGTGCTCACAATATCGTGACGGTTGACTGAAGAAGCGGGGAGAAAACAGGGAAACAATTCCTGGCAGCATTCAATTCAGCTGCAAACTATCGCCAGCTTTTCCTGTGTCTCACTGAAAATTGAGTTCTTCCTTTGCTGCCATCCCCAACTGAGGGAACTAGAATTGTATAGTCCCCACGCAAGTCCGTGTCGTCAAACTGTCAGGGCTAAAAGCAATGTTGTCTGGAAAAGTACACCAAAGGCAGCTTGTCCGTCGGAATAAAAAACAAATGTTCCGTCATGTCATCACCCTTTCGAATTGCCTTCAATTGTTTACCAGTGCAGTCATTGCGAAGTACCTCTGTTCTGAATGTATCTCATGTGTTAACTTTGCAAGTACCATTTGGAGTTCCATCAACAAATATGACCTGTTTTTTTGTGTTCTCGCTGATAGTTGACAAACACAACTGGGAAATCAAAAGAGGTTTTATTTTACTTTAAAGACGAGTGTCTGTTAATTCTTTACGTATTTTCCAAAGAAAGAATATTGTCCTCTGACCAGTTTCTGCAGCCGTTTCCCCACCAGTGACTGTCCTTTTCATAGTGACACTCAACTCCATCCCCCACAGGGAGCGGGAGTAAGACTTGTGTCCCATTACTTTAATCACCTCGTTCATTTGGTGCTTCCTTTCTCGTTCTCCACTTTAGCCATCTAAGTAAGCGATACCGAGTATATCGACCTTTATGGTTGTAAATTGATTATTATTTCTGACAGAGGCTCTATGAACGTATTCATTCCCACAACTGTTTCACTAATCACGCATGTCCCGGTAACTTTTGATTTTCACGCCCTGTGCGACGACCGCGCTCCCCATTGATTTCTTCTGCCCTGCGGCTTCCCGCGTACTTGACACCTCGATGGTATCTTCGTTGCAGGCGGTGCGGCAAGAGTGACGGCTCACTTTAACGGGGATGATGTGACTCTCTGTCCCCGAATATACCAGAGAGGCATTTAACATATTGTGACGTCTTAAGGCTTTCCACGTCGTCTCCAAATATCTTTACGAATCAGATGTAATTGCTTCAAGAAATTTTACAGGTGTAATCCTTAAATATATTCATTTCAAAACTGACCTAACTGAGGTCAGTTAATCTATAGTAGTAAAACAGCTTCAATCAATGTGAAATTAAAACAAATCATTCCACTGCAGGTGCCACTCCTGGGAAGTCGCCAACCCCATTTAAACCATAGGGACTATGCTGGATGCCCTCGCCCTTGTATCCGGCCATCTGTTCACTGCATGACAGAACCACCCGAAGGCGCTCTTTTCTTCGCTCAACCTCAAGCTTTCCTTCTTGTCGAATGACTTCAGAACGTTAAGCAAGCGATAATTCAGCTTTATGTAGCACGCGGAGTGTCAGTATGATCGGCCATCCGCATCGCATTTCGTCAGCGCAGGCGGACTGGTCACGTGACAGGGGCTTCAGGCAGTAGCCTGAATCGAATATCAATTTTACTGTATAATTCAATGCATATTGACCAATCTGGGTACGTTGGGAGGTAACGGAATATTTTATAATTTCTTTCAGTTAATTTAATGGCAATTGTGGTTCTGTCCCGCGGAAGATGTGGTCTCTCCAAATGCATCACTCGCTACCTGGTGGCCATGGCGGCAGCAGATCTGATGGGCGTTGTACTTGCTGTTGTATTGGAGCAGATTAATTTTATCTATCTGTTTGCTTATTTCTTGTTGAGAACTCCGGTGTGCACTGTGATACTTGTCCTACGGCTTGCAATCTCGGAGTGTTCCGTTTGGTTCACGGTTGCTTTCACTTTCGATCGCTACGTCGCCATCTGCTGTCAGAAGCTGCGGAAACAATATTGCACCGAGAGAACAGCTACTGTGGTGACAGTAACAGTGTGTGCAGGGAGCTGTGTTCGGGCTATTCCATTTTATTTTGGAGTGGATCCACTGCGCTGCGCTGTAAAAGCTGAATACTTAACGTCACCCATGTGGAGAGCCTACAGGTTATGTAACGGTGTCGTAACTCCGGTGTTACCAGTCTGCTTAATTCTGCTGTTTAATACTTTAACTGTAAGACACATTATCGCGGCAAATCAGGTCCGCCTGGGACTCCGGGAGAGCAGCGAAAATCAGAAGGATCCAGAGGTGGAGAACCGGAGAAAATCAATGATTTTGTTGTTCTTTCTATCAGCTAATTTCGTTTTACTCTGGATGCCCTATTTTGTGTACACTATGAATTGGCAAGCGGAAAACTATTACTACACAGACAGATACCTCAGCACGCCGAGATATATCCTACAACAGTTTGGGTATATGTTGCAGTTTCTCAGTACCTGCACCAACACGTGTATCTATGGACTGACACAGAGGAAGTTTAGGGAGGAGCTGAAGAATGGAGTGAAATATCTGTTTACATTAAATGGGCAGCTCTGTAAATAAATTACTATTCCAATGTAAATAAATAGGGCTTTCAAGTAAATAGTTGAAAAAAGAAAGTACGTTTACAGTTTGTTTCGCAAACATATTCGAAATCTTTACAGGCGGGTGATTGAAAATCAGTTCGCTTTTACAGCTCTTCAAAAGAATTATTCGGTCTGTTTTATTTGTGGCTTAAGAAACTACTGTTTCCATATCCTGCTGCATAGTGTTTAGGTTTAATACGATAGATGAATTCAGAAGATTTGGCAACAACTATTTAATTATTATTTTCACTGCAGGACTATTAGCCCATGAGATTAAGGTCCAATGTGGCTGATGAAACAATATTTTCAGAAGTGAGAATGTGAACAGGAATCGATCGTGATTACAGTGATCGATAGAGTGAACACACCATGGCCAAAGCTCTACTTAGTAGGGAAACACAAACACAACGACTTTTGCAAAAGAAAAATTCCCGACTCATCGGAAAGTTGTCCTTTTCAGTACGTATTTTCGTAGCATTTTCTTATTGTTATGTCAGATTTCCAGCATCTTAGGTTCACCGTGATATAATAGTTTGTTACTGCAATATGTTCGTGCTCGACTTGTCAGCAGTAGCGAAGTATCAGGGGTTTCGGTATATTTGTCTGTCAGTTATGTGTGCTGAGGTTCGCCCATTGAACTTCGGTTATGCTGACTCCTTTGATGTCCTCAAACCCTGTGTAATCGCCTGCATGTTTGTTTGATGATGTGGATGGTGTTCATGCTTTCTGCTGATCTTCAATAAAAGCTAGAATTATATTGAACTTTCTCCAAACTTATTCCACGCCACTATTTCGTCACTTGTAGCAACGGAGAATTTTCAAGGAGAATTGAACTTCTGCAGCAGAGCCAATTCTCAGTAAATACTCTCTATAACCAACATTAATTTGAGGCCCCAAATCGGAACATGAGTCTTCAGCACTCCCCTTATTTCTGTCAAAGACGAGCAAGCTGCTGAGAATGGGATCTCCGTGTGTTTTGGGAGACTACAAGATATTTGGATATGATTGATAATGGTGAAATTAGATGTTCCACAAAGTCCAGATAAAATGTTTGAGAAGAGCAGCTGAGTCTGTCCAAACACCTTGGGCGTGCTGTTGTATCAGGATTGTGCTAAACAACATGATTAACGCTTGTTGCTGTCGTGATGTCATGCAAAAGTATGTTATCTAATCGTGTGTATAAAAATAGGAGATATTGCAATTGATGAGGAACAATTTGTACTGGATTTTGAATACAGCCAAGGAAGATAATGTGGAAGGCACGGCTTACGTTTTCGTCCCCAGGGCTTCATAACAGCTGCGGGGATATGAAAGATATCTTCTTGCTTTTTAGAAGTGTTGATTTCTGGTCTGAATCAGCAGGTTTTAACTTCAAACTGTGGTCTTGGCCGAGATGTGTGAAGGTTTCTCGAAGCGTATTCAATTTGCCGTTGCCAGGAGCAATAGATGGGATGTGAGAACTGCGATCACTCGAACAGTGTTGTCACTTGTGTATTAAAACGATATTCCTGAACATATGGATTTAATCAGAACGATAAATGTTCATGAGCGTAGTGATACCGGCGATTGAACTAGGGACCTCATGCATCCAAATCATGTGTTCCCCAATTGTGCCACATGCACAACACATGGCAGTAACTTTATACATTTTCTCGTGTGTGTCTGCGCTGGGCACAAGGCAGAGTCGTTGACACACAGGAAATCGGATCAGAAACAGGTAATTCGGAAATTGAAGCCAGGTCTAGAATTTAATTATATCATAGCCCTCGTCAAAGTTCGGACCCCTTTTCCAGGTCACTCCCCATACCTTTGAGGCCGTGTGTGTCCAGAAGTCTGCCTGTCTATTTCCCAAAAGACACATTGTTTGGGGGTGAGACTGGGCGAGTGAGAGGAGCGGCTGGCGCGATACCAGGACACACACTCATCAGTAAACTGTATATTTCATGCCACGGATAAGACAAGTTACGCGTCGTTCAATCACGTAACGTGTGCGTGTGTGTGTGTTTGTGTGTGTGTGTGTGTGTGTGTGTGTGTGTGTGTGTGTGTGTGTGTGTGTGTGTGTGTAGAAAAAAAATGAGGCAGGGGTGGATGAGAGAAAAATTTCATGAAAATTAATACGACACAGCATTCTCAAATAAAAATAGAAACAGGAAGATGGTGGAAATTCTTATCCGCGGTGAGAAATTGAGAGCAAATATTTCATTGGCGTGACGTTTAATCATATCGTTTCACTCTTAACCTGAGTCCGTAAATATTCCAAACCAAACGAAAATACATTACAGCGGAAGTCCAATAACGGATTTGGCTTATTACCAATGACGTCACTTTATTTCAGGTGCACATTGAATGAAAGGGAAGTGGAATATCCGGGATACCGATCTTTAGAATTAATAAGAAGAGCCCCCACTGAGCTCAGTGAGGCAGCGACCTGCCGCCAACCGGCACTGAGGGGCTGAGTCCAGTGTAACAGCTGCACATATCATCATGAGTCAATTGAATAAAGGGCATGAAAGGCATTAGTGTTTCATAAGAGTATCTCTTCATTCAATCTCACCATGAATGCACTGATTTAATAGCGAAACGTACGTAAAGAAGGGCATGTCCTGAGAATATAGCGGTGAACGAAGTATTTTTTTAAATCTAAGCGAAACTGTCGGCCAGTCCGGCCTCCGGATAGCGCGGTGTTCGTCAGTTGAACATTGACTTCCGCAACAGCTGCCGGATGACCATCGTCCCTGTGTGGGCTCGGACCACCAACGTTGCGGTTTGCATAATGACACCCTGCAGGAAGCGGAATAAATTGGCCATTCTCGGGTGGTAGATGGTGACCAGTGATCGGTGCTGAGACCCAGATTTTCATAATCTGCATCAATGGTGTGGATCAGGGAGTCACGGACAATATAAAACAGAAAATGTTGGAAACACTCGGTAGGTCGAGCAGCATCGATGGAGACAGAAACAGAGTAAACGCGTCAGGTCGCTTATTGAAGGGCTTTGGTTCTAAAATCTGATCTCCAATTCTCTTTTCACAGTTGCTAGCTGACTTGATGAGTGCTTGAGGATTTTCTGTTCTTGTATCAGATTTCCAGTATCTGCAGTTTGTTTGTCTTTCACGGACAACATATCCAGGTTTGCTGAGACCTCAAAGCTGGGTATCAGTGAGCTTTGTGAAGAGGATACGCAGAGGCCTCAGTGGGATATCAACAAGTCAAGGGAATCGGCGACGGGACGGCGGATGGGATTTAATAGGGAAAATTGCGAGAACGGGTTTAGAAACAGGATTTTGTTTCAGGGTCAGAGGTTGAAATGTGTGTATGTCATGCAAGCCCGGTGACATTCTGCGCAAAGCTCAACAAACTGACATGCAGGGTCAGCAAGCAAGTGGGAGCCAAAAGGTATTTTGGTCCTTATTGCGGGAGCGTTCATGGATAAGAGCAAATACGTCTCACTAAATTGTACATGGCCCGAGAGAGACGGTACCTTAAATATGCAAGAGCTTGAATCGCAGGCGGCAGTACTCAAGAATTAATTCTGATAGATGAAAGATCACGGCCCATTTGTTGGAGACAGAACTCTGCAAAAAGCCTCCCAGATCTTTTTAATAAGTAAATATTAATGACAATGTTTCAACGTTGCAAAATTAAAATTAGAATTATTCAAAATTTATTAGCTCATACTAAAACATACCTGGGGAAATGGACATTAAAAGCCATATTTCTTTCAACGAAAGTGCCCCCCTCCCTCCCAGTAGGAGTCCTTCGATATGAATTGCTTCTCTGTTGGGATTGACGTTCCTACTTTAAAGAGCGAATCACAACAAAAATAAACACGATCTGAAGTGACAGGCAGCAAACGCAGCGGATAGAAAATTCATGCAGTCAATGGGACAGTAGAGTAGGGATAACGAACAAGAATGAACCTGGAAATACATCAGAGTAATACACCTAAATGTTAGATCCCTGTTCACGTCAAGCAAATCTGCTATTTTTATAACCGCCTGTTAACGATTCCTGAATTTGGACAGGCTGTGCTCTCGTTAGCGCAGGATCACGATAGAAAACAACTTCACTGTAAGAGAATGGAAACAACGTGAATACAATACTGACGGTCCCGAAGCAAACTCACCATTTGACTGAGTCTGAGTGAATCTGTCAGCTGCTTGTTTGTATTAAGCGGCGAAAACTAAACCATTGACGGGACACCGTTTTGAAGTAGTTAAACGATCGTTGAAATAAAGTTCCATCCGTGAGATGGTAATCTTGACACAGGAAGTGAATATAGTGAGAGGGGAATCCAGAGGAAGTGCCAAGTGAGGGCACAGTGCGAATGAAGTCGGAATTGGACGTTTTACGAAGAGGAATCCAATGGGTGAGACACGGACGTGCCTCTAAACTGATGTGCCGGAGGGGAAATGATTGGCGGAGGTGAGATGTTTGGCGGAGGGCAACTGCTCTGTTCTGTGGAGTTTGAATTGCGGCAGAGGGTGGCACTGAATCGAACGCCATATGTGCAGACATCGAAAACAGGAGCAGGAGTGGGTGACTGGAGCATTGAAACCAGATCTCCTTTACAATCTTATAATCAAATGTTATAACAAGATCAACTCTGCAGTGGCGTCCTCGGAGACCTGAAGCCTTTTCCGCCAATTAATAAGGTCTTGGTCAACTGACTGGAATCTAGATTTTCCCTCAGGAGGAACCAACCTCTCAACACCCATTCTGCAATGACCTGTCTCGATCTGAATTTCAGTGGAGGGCTTTGCACGTTCTATTTCGTGTCCCGTATTTTGAACCGTTTCAAAAGGCCGTTTTTATCCATTTGTTTGTTCTTTTTTTATATACCAAACACCATCAATTACCATCCAATTATAACCTTGGTGTATCACATGTACTAGTAGGATGAAGTGAGTTTAATGTCGCAGTTGAAATGAGAGAGAAGCCTTCGTGAGGAAAGATGGTTCAGCTACCTTCTTTCAGGTGCGTTTTAGGTGGGTTTAATGCTGGAAGCGACAATCACGGATGGTTGATATATAAGGTAACAGAGGTTTACTGCATGCCCGTTCGTCCATCATTAACACCCTCTCACTGTTCTAAATTCACAGGATACAATCCCTGTCGAAAGTGTCCTCCTAAGACAATCTGACAGATTTCAGGTACTACTCTGGTGAAATGTCTAATCTGCTTCCCCCCTTAACACCATTCCTTTAAAGTTCAGTACTCAACATGGTTCTCCAGATTTTGTGTCAGGATTGCCCTCCGTAAATGAAGAACAATCACTTTACTTCTGGATTCAGGTCCGCTCGCTAGAACGTCTGTTCCCTAAACCAATTACTCCCTGCATATGTGTTCACGCCTTTTGGGATTAATGTCCTCGGACATCAAAATCACTTTGACTGTTAGAGGGCGACACAATATCACCATTTAGATAAAATACTTCCCTTTTTACAACTGTTTTGTTGTATCACATGAATTCTCATGGGATTGAAGTTAACCCACCCACATCATGTTCTTCTACTTCTTTGTAGATTGGGACCGGTTTGGAAGAGGCAGTTGAATAAGGAGACAGTGAGTGACGTTGGAAGTAAGCCATGGAATTTGAGGGGCTGGAAGCGAGAGAGGAGGAAGGCACCTGGGAATGTGGAACAAATTGAAGGAGTGGGTAATGTTGCAGAGGACTTAATTCGGGAAAAAGAGAGATTGTTTGCAGTACAGAACTAACGCACACTGAACCACGCTGACTGCCTGTGTTTATCTCATGCCTTACCTTGTACAGGTTAACTCTGTCCTTTAGATTGGTTTTGAATAAACTTTTCTACGACTGACGGCGTACTAATAGATCCGTTATTGGACCTTACTTCTGCACTCCGTTTTGGTAATGGGGACCAAATTTGCGACATTTACTGTCACCCAGAACCATAACTGTACCCAGAGTTAAGAAACTCCATCAACACTCCTGAGAATTTATCTCTTTGTCTCCAACAACAGTCCGATGTTCTTCGGTGGTCCGAGGTCGTGTGCAGGGGAAAATCATTGGCATGAGGACACGAGAGGCGATTGCCGTTTTTAATGCAAAGTTTTTATCGGAGAGGAATTGATGTATCAGAATTATCGATAGAATCTGCACCTATGAAATAGTCATAAAAGTAAGGGATGTATATCAATTTTCTTTATTTAAGGAAAGACTGCACCAACGCTCATGTATGTGAAATGGGTTGTCCAAATTGATTCAAGCTATACTTTAAAGCACTATTTTCAGTCTGTGTACACAATGCAACCAGCGGCCTGCCACCTATCTGTACGCAGCATCACATGCGGTTATCGGATCTGTTTGGACTTTCTGATGTCATGAGACGAACGGGCATGCAGTAAACTTCTGTTACCTTATATCTCAACCACCCGTGGTTGTCGCTTCCAGCATTGAACCCACCTAAAACGCACCTGAAAGAGGGTAGCTGGACTATCTTTCCTCACGAAGGCTTATCTCTCATTTCAACTGCGACATTAAACTCACGTCATCCTACGAGTACATGTGATACACCAATGTTATAATTGGACGGTTATTGATGGTGTTTGGTATTTTAAAAAAGAACAAACAAATGGATAAAAACGGCTTTTTCAAACGGTTCAAAATACGGGACACGAAATAGAACGTGCAAAGCCCTCCACTGAAATTCTTTCCAAACAACATTCAATTAAATTTTTTATCAAATTCTTCTAGTAAGAACAGTTTTTCAGGCATTGAATTGTTTATCCCTCGTTAAGCTGTACCTTGTTTATTGTGTTTCTGTGTGTGTGTGTGTGTGTGTGTGTGTGTGTGTGTGTGTGTGTGTGTGTGTGTGTGTGTGTGTGTGTGTGTGTGTGTCTCATCCTCGTTCGGATTCCCCCTCACGTTCGCGGTGCCCTGCGTGTGTGTGTGAGTGTGAATCTGTTCACATTCATTCTGTCATCGCGTTTGTCTTTGTTAATAAACCATTTTTAAATTACAAACACTGTGTCAAAATATTCCACCACCTTTGAGATTCCAAAAGAACCGTTACACACAACACATATGGACATGAATACTGTCTGTCCTATAAATAGATGGAGCGAGTTCAGAGGTATTTACTCAAGAGAATGAAGCCCACAACTAGCACAAGCTGCCAACATTTCCGAAACCTTTCCCAGTGATTCCCAAGGTCTCGAATTGCCTCACTTGCTTACGCTGCGTAAAGCGTAACTGCACCTAAATCTAGGCCTAACCAAACCCAAACCGAAAGGAGTTTTTCCAACGAATCAAATTTGTACAACTCGAAACACTAGAACAGTACCTCAGGTAACACGGTCACAAAGGTGGCCGCGATACACCAAAGGGGCTTCTGCGAAAAACAAACATTATTCTGTGCAGTTCAATGCCGACCACTTTGTCACACCCCTGACTTTGGTTTTCCCTCCAAACCCAGAATCCCACTCCCAAACACAATCAACCCAATCATTCTCAGTAACTGCTGAAAACCAACGTCTGCACAAAAATACAGGTTACTTCACTGATACCTGCAGACCAATGTTCTGTGCTCAGGAACCAGTTCCATATTTAAATCAACTTCACCTTCCAGGGACATCCCTGCAACTGTAGTAAGCTACCACATTTCAGAAAACGTTTTCCAAAAATGTCACTCAAAGGGTTACAATCCCTCTCTGTGGGTAGGCATTCATTTGTATCCCAATGTTTCAACCCCAGACAAATGATACGAATGTTCTTTATGTTGCAATGAATCGTGGCAACGATTGTCTTGTTCATTTTGCATCAGAAAGAAGATCCAGACAGGCAGTTTGTGATTCACCAGTGCCATTTCTCCACTGGAGCAGAGGTTGATGTTTATAATCTCGCATTATGAACTATAAAAACTTGGTCACAGAGACACCCCACCGGGACTCCAGGTAACCAATGGTCTTCCCTTCACTGAACTGGGAGACGAGAAAACCTCGGGAGTGTTGATCCAATCCCTCCCTCACCAATATTTACAACCTCCCCAAACAACAAGGCAGTCCCAAGAACCCGTCACGATTTGCTCTTCTCCTATCTCCATTATCCCTGTTCTGCAGTATCTCCCTCAATGAGTTTCTGGCCTTCAATTCCCCACGGCCCAGATACATGTCCTCTGACCACTGCTTCTCGATCCTGAACTATACCATACTCGATTCGAGTTTACAGCCCCCATCAGATGTTGAAATTCACGCCCCTTCTTGCACCACCCGTCTCCGATCTGATCAAGCGACGACCGACTTCTGAACCTCGTCAACAGGTGACTCATTTTTCCAATGAAAGTGAGTTTCTGGGAATTAATCTCCACTGAGCGAACAGTACAGTGATGAAAACAGTCACCGCCCATTACACCTGCAGCACGTCAGCTCACCCACAAATTTCTAACTTCTCTACCCAAAATGCTGATGGAAATTAGAGGTGTGCCTGGGTGCTAGAGCTGGAAACAATTCTGAAGATTGAATGGAGACAGTGACGGACACCAAAAATTTCATGTCAATGGATGAATGCAGCGAGGCTTGGGAATTGGTGATGAGTTTCTTGTCTCCAACATTTGCCTTCCAGAAACTCTGTTGCCCATCTGCCATTGCATTCCAGCATTGACCCGGCCATGATCCCGTATCCAATGGCTGACACACATTCACAGTCAAGCAATGAGTCACGGGAGTGGATGTCCAGAATTCTCCACACTTTGCACCAACTTTTACAGATGCACCAGAGTTGGCATCTTTGCAGGATGCATCACAGGTTGTATGACAACTGTACTGCTCATGACTGCAAGAAACTGCAGAGAGGTTTGGACACAGCTCAGCACGTCACGGAAACCAGCCTCCTGTCCCTGAAGCGTCCACACTACTCGCTGACTTGGCAAAGCAGCCAGTATAATCAAAGACCTCACCAACCTCGGCATTCTCTCTTGTCCCCCTCACAATAAGTATAAGATGCACAAGCCGCAAAGCACGAATCACCAGGCTAAAGGACAGCTTATATTCTGCTGTGATTAGACTCTTGAACGATCCTCTCATACGTAAAAGGTAAACCTTTGAGCTCACAATCGACCTCGTCGTGGCCCGTGCACATTATTGCCGGCCCGGACTGCCCCTTCTCTGTAAAATAAACTTCATTCTGCATTCTGTTCTTGTTCTTTCCTTTTTGTACTATCTCAATGTACGTATGTATAAAATGATCTGTGCCGATGGCAGACAAATCAAAAGCTTTTCACTGTAACCCATAACATGTGACAATAATAATTACCAATAATAAACCGATTATCAATCAGGGAAGATGCTACAGAGCAGGACAACACGGGTAATGATGTCCGGATTACTTCTAGTCCCCCGTGCCAGTGAGAGCAGGAACAGAAAGATGGGCCAGATCAATGTGTGGCTGAGAAGCTGGGGCAGGGGGCAGGGATTCAGGTTCTTGGGTCTTTGAGGTTTCTTCTGGGGAAGAAGTGACCTTAACAAATGTCAGCGTCCAGTTCATTGTCTGATGCACGCGCATGTGCCATGAAAATGAGACTTGCAGCAGCAACAGAACCACACATATTTAAAGAGCAATACTATCTATACAGACCCTTCGGCCAAACGAGTCCATGCCGACTACATTGACAACCCAGTTGTTCCCAATATATTGCATCATGCAAGGACAGTTCAGAAGAAAAACGTTTAATTAAACATAAATTATACACAACTATACACAAGAGGGACCCGTTGCAACTGAACAGGAGCGGCACCAATATCATGGGAGGGAGACTTCCTGGTGCCACTCGGGGGTGTTTAAACTGGATCGGCAGAGTGGTGGGGAACTGAGAAGGAGGCAGGCCGATGATAGTTTGGCGGTAAATCCTGCAGTCAACTAGAGCAGGTTTATCCCCCAGGACAGGAGCAGGGCAGAGAGAGAGGTGAGACCGCTGTATTAAACCGATTTAGTTCCATGCATGAAGTCGGAACAGGCGGTCGAACTCAGCACGTGTGTTGGCTCTGGAGACTGGGATATTATCGCCATAACGGAACCACGGCTGAAGAAGGACCGGACTGGCAGCTCAGTTTTCCAAGATACAGGTGTTCCAGGCGGTACAAAGGAACAGGTCGGACAGAAGGGGGGCACAGGTGATTCTGCAGATGCTGGAAGCTGGGAAGACACTCAAAACTGCTGGAGGAGCTCGGCAGGTCAGGCGGCATCTTTGGATGGATATAAACAGTCGATGTTTCGGGGGGTTATCCTTCATCGGGACTGTAGCGGAAGAGGGCAGAAGGAAGTACACTGAAGGCCAGGGAGGGGGAGGAGAACAGGCTGGCAGGTGACAGGTGAGTCCATTTGAAAGGGCTGAGATAGGTAGGTGGGTGTGTGGGGGGGGGGAATGAAATGGAGTGATGTAAGCAGTTGATGGGTCATTGGTCGAAGAGGCAACGGGGTGAAGAAGAAGGAATGCGGCAGGAGGGGACAGGAGAACGTGGAATGAAGGGAGGAGGTGGGGAAAATATGGGCAGGCAGTAAGGGCGAAGAACGGGAAAGAGAAGGGAGCAGTGGGCGCAGGGATAAAGAAGAGAAAGGGAGACGGGGAGAGTGAAGGTGTGAGTGGTGACCGGTAATTCGAGAAATCGACGTTGACGCCGTCAGGTCGGAGACTACAATGGCGGAATATCAGATGTTGTTCCTACAACCTGCGTCTGACCTCAACGTGAAGTAGAGGAGGCCGTGGATGGACATGTCGGTATGGAAGTGGGATGCGGAATGGAAGTGGCTGGCCACCGCTTGATCCTTGCTTCTGCGACGGACGTAGCGAAGGAGCTCGTCGAAGCGGTCACTCATTCTGCGTCTGAAATCACCGATGTAGAGCAGGCTGCACCGGGAATGCCGAATTCAAAGGATTACACCCCCATTCGCTTGTGAAACGCTGCCACACCTCGAAGGACTGTCTCGGGCACTGAATGGTGGCGAGGAAGAAAATGTAGGAACAGGTGCAGCACTTAGTGCGGTAACAGGGATAGTGCCGCGAGGGTCATCCGCAGGGAGGGACGTGTAGACAAGGGAGTCGCGGAGACATCTATCTGTGTGGAAAGAGGACGGGTGGGGAGGCAAGATGTGCGTGGTGATCAGATCCCATTGGAGGTGGTGGAAGGTGCGGATAACGATGTGTTGGATTCGGAGGGTCGTGTGGTGGTAGATGATCATAAAGCGAACCTTGTGCTTTTTATGTCGGGGTTGGAGTGGATTGGGTAACAGCGGAGGTGCGAGAAATGTGGGAAATGGGTGTGAGGGTTACAGTGGTGTGGTGGAAGGAATACCCTGTTTCCTGGACAAAGAGACTGATGTTCTGCAATGAAAAGTCTCATCATGAGAAGAGGTGCGGAGGAATTTGGAGAAGAAATCAGCATCCATGAAAGTGACTGGGTGGGAAGAAGTGTAGTCAAGTTATCTGTGGGAGACAGTGGGTTTGTAAAAGTTGTCTGTGGTTAATCTGTCTCCTGAGATAGAGATAGAGAGATCTAGAAAGTGGCGAGATGTGTCGGAGATGGACTGCGACACAAACCTGGACCTCAGCCTCGTCCCGGCCGAGACCTCTCATATCGCCGATTTGCATTGGGCTGTACCCATCTTCCTCTGCTTCCTGGGGACACCGAGATAGTAGGCGGGGACGGTAACAGACGAACAGTACCTACGAACAATAGGTGCGCATTTTTCTGCATTGGTCATTTGACTGACAGCTCGCGGGCCAATGAGGCAGTGAGTAAGTTTCCATTTTGACATGAGCAACATAGAAATAAAGGCAACTGGATAAATGTGCAGAGGTCCCGTTGCCTGCAAAATACAAGGAGATATGATCGCACTGGACGGAATGCAGGAAGGATTGGAGTGTGGAGTCACTGGAGCTGGTCTAGCGAGGATTGGGGTGTGAATGGACTGGAGAGGGTGCAGATATTATTGAGGATGTGATTGCACTTGAGAGGGTGCAGAGAGGATTGGGGGGGGGGGATGGTGATTGCCCTGGTAAAGGATGAAGAAGAGATGTAATACAACGTCGGGAAGTGTACTCTTTTCTGAGGAGCTGGTGCCGGGGGCAAGGATTCATGCTTTGAGTCCTTTGAGGTTTATTCCGTGGTCTGGGCGACCTGTACTAGAGGGACAGTTTGCTTTGAACCAGAGAGGAACCAATATCCTTGCAGGGAAATTTCCAATGCTGCATGAGATGGTTGAAACCTGTTTCGCCGGGGGGTGGAATTCCGAGCGGGATAAAGTCTGTGGATAAAGACAGCGAAAGCAAATCAAGATATCACGAATACTCAGTTAAACTACATTTATTTCAGTGCCCGTGGTTAAATAAATTAGGCGGGCGAACTAAGAGCATGGCTTGGCTCTGCGGACTGGGATGCTCTTGATATACAAGAATCACGGCTGAGAGAAGGGCAGGACTGGCAGCTGAACACTCCAGGATGTAGATGCAGAGGAACAGAAGAACGTGAAGAGGCGGAGCCTTTTTGAAAAGTGAGGACGTACAACGATGCTCAGCGATGACATTTGAGGGGGGGATGGTCCACGAAGGCCAGATGAGTAGAACATTGAAACAAGAAGGTGATGGTCTCTCTAGTGGGGCTTACCAGGTTTACCCTTCACCATAACAGGAACATGCTGCTCCCGGAACCTTGATATCACCGTTTTAAAAGCCTCCGATTTGCACTTCGTTCCTTTTCGCTTCAAACAGGCTCAACCAATCGAGGTTTGCTAGATCCAATCTCACTCCCCCCAAATTAGACTTTTTCCAGTTTAGGGCTGGGTAACCCTGTGAAATTAAAATCTCCCGCTTATACAACCCTATAATTGTTACAACAATGAGGTCCAATGGAATCCATGGAGATTTGGTTATGTGTTTGGCTTTGGAATCATAAGAGGCATACCAGCGTCTCTGCTTCGACTGCAGTTTAAGGAGATTTGGTTTTTCATCGAAGAGACTTGTAATTTCTACAGATGTACGGTGGAGATTATTCTAACAGTTTTCTGGTATGGAGTCTCAATGCACAGGATCGAAGGAGGGTACAGAGGGTGTGGAGTCAGCCAGCTCCATCAGCTGCACAACCCTCCCCACCATCGAGGACATGTTCAAGAGGAGCTGTCTCAAAAATGCGGCGTCCATTACTGAGGACACTCACCAGGCAGTATGAAGATCCTCACTCCAAGATCCATGAGCGGCCTCCTCCCCAACACGAACCCAAATTCAACAGGAAATTGAAGATATTCCAGAGGAGGTCAGAAGGTGCAGGCACATCAACCAGAAACAACTTGAACACCTGAGAGGGACACAAGCCCGGCCGAGAAAGTTCTACATTCTCACCAAAATACACAAGCTCTCAGACACTTGGACCGTACCCGCTGAAATACCTACGGGAAGGCCCATCGTATCAGACTTTAACAGTGAGTCCTAAATGATAGCAGAATACGCTGATTCCTTACACAATCCAATGTCAGAAGAAAACCTAGTTACATCAAAGACACATACCACTTCGTCAAAATAGTCAGTTCCCTCTCATTTCACCCTGACACCATACTTTTCGCCTTTGCTTTGAAAGCCTATACACAAATATAGTGACAGACAGAGGCATACAGGCAGTCAGAGAGGTACCGCAGAAATACCCAAACCCGGAGAAGGCAGACGAGGCCTTAGTCAAACATATCTACCTGAGCCTGACAAAAGATGACTTTGATTTTAATGATGAATTCAACTTCCAGGTGGAAAGGCACGGCAATGGGAATGAAGTTTGCCCCAGACGATGCCAACATGTACAACGAAAAGTCGGAACTGAGAATCGGCTCAAAATGTCCCAAAAAACCAAAGTACCTACACAGACATCTGGACGAAATTTGGGGTGTTAGGACACATTCGGAGAGAGGATGAGAAGAATTCATCCAAACCTGAGCACTCATCACCGCTCCATTAAATTGAAGGCCATCACAAGTGGAGACAAAGTTGATTTCCTGGACACCACAGTTTTCAAATTAGCAGCAGAAAATGCTGGCCAGAAACAAGCGACTAATCTATTATTCAAGCCAACAGACATCCACACCGTCCTGCACACAGAAAAGCATCACCCAAAACACAGCTTCAGGGGCATCGGCAAATCTCAACTGGTCCGCTTCCACCACATTTGCACCGGGGAGGAGGATTTCAACCAAGCTACCACTTCCCTTTTCACTGCACTCAAATGTAGAGGTTACAGTAAACGCAGACCCAGGCACAACAAATCAAATTTCTTGTCGCCTCACAATTCCAAGCACAGAACAGGGCAACATCCAAGCTGCCACTGACAATAGGGTACAGGAGAATGGCCATCAGTATCCACACACTAATTAAGACCCACTTACAACAGCTCAAGTGGAAGGTGAGCTAACTGAGAGAATACACAATAGTGTCAGCTTTTAAAAGGGCTCAGAATCTAAGAGACCTATTAGTTAATACCAAACTACACACAACTCCAAACTGTGGTGGGATACATTGTAGAGCGTGTAAAACATTTAAAAATAGCAAACAGCATGCACAACAGAGCGACAGGTAAATTGGCATAGATGGAGCAGAGGATAACCTGTGACCAACAGAATCTAGAAGGTGCAATTCAGTGCAAATAATGCCACATCTTATACATAGGAGAAACAGGTATCAGCGTAAGAGTTAGACTCACTCGGCACCTCAGTACTACTACAGGGCAACAGCAGGGCAGACTTGTTAGCAGGCATTTCCAGAGGCATGGGATCCGGTCTTTTGAGATCCTGGGCTTGGATACTGACCTGCACTGAACAAGCTCCCAGTGAAAGACAGCAGTGAAGAAGTGAATTGAGTTAGGAAAAACCCACTCCCCAAATGTTCTAAACCAAGTCTAAATAAAATAAAATATCAAAATCGGGCCTTGCAAATTAGGCACAGAAAGATTATGGAGAAGCGTTTCCTAATAATTTGACTCTGCCTGGGGACCTAATGACAAAAATAGATCTTACCCCTCATACAACATCAACTACCATGCGCTCCCACACACTCAACACACTGACCCAGACAGAACCCACGCCCCATAGACCAGTTACCATGTACCACGGCGTAATACCACATACATCCCTAAACCTTCATGCTGGGGTCCCAGTAAAAGCTTTTCCCCCAACACAGAGGAGGCAACACACATCCCTTCTGACTCCACATACACTGCCGTACAAAACCCCCAAATACTTACACCCGGGTCTCAGCGGTTCGCCCGACACGGCACATTACATGTTCCACTGCCCGCCATACTGCACACATACCGATATACATATACTGGTGTCTCAGACAGCTTCCTCACACAGGCCAGCCAATGTGTAGCCTTATGATCCCACATACACGTCGCTGCGTTTTCCCGTGGAAACCAACACCCGAATCCCAGGGAGCTCCTCTCACACAGCACATTAAACGTCCCACCCCCCGCCATCGTACATACATCCCTTTACACAAGACTGGGGTCCTGGACAGCTTCGCCCAACACATGCGAAGCGACTGACACCCCTAATACCCTATATATGCTCCCAAACAGTGCCACCGACACACTTAGCCAGGTCCCACTCAACTTGCCCAACACAGATTAGTACACCACAAAACCATTTTTCTCAACGTTCTTCCATACATCCCAGTGAACAAAAAGTGGGACCTTATACACCGTCCCCTCACACAGGCCAGCGAATAGGCACCCCTTCTGAGCCCACATACACTCCCGTGTTTCCCCCCTGTGCACTTACACCCAGGTCCCAGTGTATGACATGTCCCAATACCACTTCTCATTCCTACATACATGTCCAGATATCTCTACGGGTGCCTTGGACAGTCTCCCCTTACACAGTTTAGGATTGCATCAATCCCAGGCGGTTCCTCCACCAACCCAAAGAACCTCCTCCATCTTCATACCACAAACACATCCACATGTCCAAAATTCACCACCATCTCCAGCGTTCACCTCACTTTAACATCTTCCATCCCCCGCCAGCACCCCTACAAACCCTCGCTAACACCTCGACAAAACACTTGCCAACCACCTGTCTCCCCAAGGCAGCAAGTTCTGGTCGCCTCACAACAGGATGCGGAAGCCATAGTGAGGGTGCATAGGTGATTTACAGGGATGTTGCCTGGATTGGGGAGCATGCCTTATGAAAACAGGTTGAGTGAACTCAGCCTTTTCTCCTTGGGGCGACGGAGGAGGGGGGTGACCTGATAGATGAATACAAGTTGATGAGAGTCATTGATCGTGTGGATAGTTAGAGGATTTTCCCAGGGCTAAAATGGTTGCGACAAGAGGAAGCAGGTTTAATGTGCTGGGAAGTAGGAATAGAGGAGATGGCAGGGGTATTTTTTTTCCTCAGAGAGTGGTGAGTGTGTGGAATGGGCTGCCGCCAACAGTGGTGGAGGCGGACACGACAGTGTCTTTTGAGAGACTTTTGGATAGGTGCATGAAGCTTAGAAAAAATAGAGGGATATGGGTAAGCCTTGTACTTTCTTAAGCAGGGACATGTTCGGCACCACTTTGTGGGCCGAAGGTCCTGAATCGTGCTGTAGGTTTTCTATGTTTCTATGGTTCAACACACCAACAAACCAAATTCCTCAACAAACCCAATAAATCCTCCCCAAGTCACATACACGACGACAAAACCTGGCCCCCCCATCCGACCCTATTAAGATATGGAATAAAGAATGAGTCAGAGATCCCAATAAAGGCGAGTGGAGCGGGATCGGGTGAATGAGGGCGTGGGCCAGAACGGAGTGGCAGGGTCCAGTGAGACTGAATCTCCAGTGACGAGATCAATGAACACAAGAAGAATATTTCCCACTGACCCCTAACAAAACAAACAAACGTGCCTGAACGTGTGGATGGGTGCGTTGGTAAAATTCTCAGATGCTACAACGATTGGTGGAGCTGTGGATTGTGTTGAAGATTGACAAAGGATACAATGAGATATAGGTCAGTTGCAGATATGGGCGGAGTACTGGCAGATGGAGTTTAATCCGGCGAAATGATCGGTGTTGCACTTTGGGATATCAAATATAAATTGACTGTACCCTGTCATGGCAAGTCCCTTCACGGTGTTGATGGACAGAGGGATCTTGTGGTATAACTCCATAGCTCTATAAAAGTGGTTGCACAGTTTAACAGGTCGATGAAGAACGCGTATGGCATGTTTGCCTCTGGTATTCAAGGCACTGAGTTCAAGAGCCGGGAGTTATGTCTGTGCTATATGAAACTCTGCTTAGGCCGCACCTGGAATGTTGCATTCAATTCTAGTCGCCCCGTTACAGGAAGGATGTGGAGTGTTTGAAGAGGGTGCCAAGTTCCAGGTTGCTGCTTGGATTAGACAGTATGTGCTGTTGGGAGAAGTTGGACAAACTTTGGTTTTGTTATCTGGAGCGTGAGTGGTTGAGGTGAGAACTGATAGCAGTTTATAAGATTACGAGAGGCACAAATACAGTAGATAACCGGTTTCTCTTTCCCAGGGGCGAAGCGTCGAATACCAGAGAACAAGCTTTTAAGTTGAGAGGCGGTAAGTTCAAAGAAGATTTGTGCGGCAGTTTCTTTTTAGCCAGGAAGTGTTGTCTGTTGGAATGTCAGGTGTGGCAGTGGAGATAAATACGACTGGGGCACATGGATGCACAGGGAATGGACGGTTGTTGACATTGTGTCGGCAGAAATGATTAATTTTATGTTAAGAATTGAAAAAACTTGTTTGACTTGTCCGGAACAATATCGTGGCCCGAAAGGCCTGTTCCTGTGTTGTACTTTGTTTATTGACCCAGGTTTCTTGATATGTGACGTAAAGCTCACTAGCGTGACGTATTCTGCCGAGAAGAACCGATCCCAGATCAAAGTCAAGGTCGAGTTTATTGTCAGATGCACAGGTACACGAACGCACAGGTGCAATGAAAAACGTACTTGCAGCGGCATGACAGGCACGTCGCATTATTTAAGCAGCATTTTCAAGGAAAACAATTTAACAAATACACAATTTAATTCAAGGAAAAATGCTCATGTAGACTAAAACAAAGTCACAGAGTGAGACGATATTCCTTCCAGTTCACAATTCCCGTCCCGATTCTGCCTGTTTCCCGCCAGTGTGTTTGGAGTGGGAGAGACGGAGTTGGTTCGGGTGGGGGAGCAGCGCGGATTCCTCAGCTTCTGTCAGCGCTGAGCACATCTCACAATGAGAGTGACGGGAGATTTCACCAGCTCCTTCAGCTGCTCCCTGAACTTAGTCTGGATAACGGCGTAAAGAGCCGTGCTTGTGCAGAAGCTCGAGAGCTGCAGAATGAAGTTCAGTTCCATTATGGTCCCAGGGGGAAATGTAGTCGCTTCGATGAAATGCAATCGGAGCCACACAGAATTCAACGTAAACAGCGCCCACAACAGGATGAATTTCCCCGACATAACCAACAGTAAAATGAGGGATTTCCTGCGGCTCTCCATCTCCGGGTCTCTGGGACTCTTCTCACTGCTGGGACCCCGGAGTCTCCTGCGGGTTGTGCTCGCCACTAAAACGTGTATGATGGTCAAAGCATTGAGCAGGAGAATGAGTACAAATAGGATGACAAACGTGAGGAGGTAATGGAGAAACTGGACTGCGCTCCAAACCACTGAGAACAGAACAACGTCTCTTTTCCAGCAAAGCCAAGGTGAATTCTAAAACGTGTAGTGTCTTGAGAGCACGAAATACCAGAAAATGTTCTTCAAACAGATCAGTGCTGTCACCGTCCCCAGAACCACAGCCGCCGTTCTCTCAGTGCAATATTTCGCTTTCCGCTTCTGAGAAGGAATGACCAAAAACCGATCAAAGGTGAAAGTGACGGTGAACCAGACAGAACAGTCGGTGGCTACTTACAGTGGGACGGCGTAGATATTACACACGGGGATGTACTCCAGGAAACCAAACGCTTCCCAATAAAGAATCCGAACCAGCCTCACCATCAGGTCTAGGAGAACGACCAGTAGATCCGCTGTTGTCATGGCAACCAGGTAGAGAGTGACGCCTTTGGAGCTACTGCACTTTCCCCGCGACAGGATCACAAGCGTCTGCACGTTCACTGTGAGGAGGGAATTAAACACAAACATGACAGCGTGGTCGGAGCAACGTCAGCAGATTCACAGAGGGGGAATCGAATGTACAAACCTGTTCTTGGATTCAGATTTGGAGGTGGTTGCACCCAACAGCGGGGTTATCTGCTGGAGACGGGGATCATAGATCAGTGAAATCAACCAGTAACTGGAAAATAACGGCATCACCTCGACCAACAGACAGATGAGAAGCAGTGGTTCCGTGGTCCGGTGAAGATGCCTGACGAGTGAACAATTCATTACGTTCTCCAGATCATAAAGATCAAAGTCCTCAGTATCTGAGCTTCGTTTGCGGGAGACGTGATATATTGATCTGACCAGGCCGCCGCCTGCTGTTGGTTGGGACCATGATGCAGCCACATTGGAGATTGTGGTGAAATTTGCCCAGGTCTCCGGTGCAGCAGTCTGACTGAGCCGCACGGAGTGTACAACAGTGGGATGGGGGCAGTGGGAATCGACCGGAGGTTTCAGATGAAATTAGACCATGATCAATGCAACAATACCAGTTCACTCATGCCGCAGAGAGTTCCCACAGCTCGTATCACCAGACACAGCAGCAGTGAGGAGAGGGTGAATTTCAGGAATGACAGTGCAGATAGCAATGATTTATCGAATAAATGTAGTTGTGGATGTGTCAGCAATATAAGAAGATATCATCGAAAAACGAAGGATAAATACACGGAAGTAAACGCAACTCATGGCGTTGATCCCCGCACACGGGCCAGGTCTGTGTCTGGCATCTCCCTCAACCGGAGCGCAGTTAGTGAGGACGTTGCGCTTTATTAACCGCAACACGTCATCAACAGTCCACACACCAGACCTCTTTACTGTGAGCCCGTGACCACTGCTTCTCACCTGTTTGTTGGTGAAGTCGTTGGACAGGGACTGACCTGGAACAGCAACAATGGAGAGGATGGTACAGTAGACGGGCAGAATAGTCAGGAGTAAATAATGGATCCGATGTTCTACTGTTAACCAGGGAGCCTCCGATAAAATGTCGTCAGAATATGGGAACATGCTGCCCTTGGACCCTTGATAAGACCCTTTTAAATGCCCCCCACTTGCCACCTGTTCCTTTGCTTTTAAAGATAGTCGCCCAGTCGACCCCAGCTAGATCCTGTCCAATGCCTTCATCTTTTTCCCTGCTCCAGCTCAGGAGTTTAGGAAGTGATTTGAGTGGTGCCAGTCGTTTCAAGCACCGAATGGTTGAAGGTAAGCCGCTGTTCCTTAATCTGGTGGTGTGGGACATTCGGCTTCTGTATCTGTTTCCCGATGGGAGCTGCGAGAAAACGGTATGGCACCGATGTTGGGAGTACTTGATGGTGAATGTTGCCTTCTTGAGGCAACGCCTCCTGTAGATACCACCTATGGTGTGGAGGGATGTGCCCGTGAT
>NC_067433.1:23865235-24035460 GCF_009764475.1 Pristis pectinata | reverse complement strand
CTCGAATTTTAAGTGGGTCTGGCTGCGAGCCAGATCTGTGGGCGGTTTGTGCTTGCTGTGCCTGGATCAGCCGGCAGGCGACCTCGGTACCCCGCATCTTGATGCCATTGGCCTGTGTCTGGGCAATTTGATCTGCCTCCTACAGTGTGCATCATCGTTGCCGGAGGGTATCTATTTCTCTTTCCCTCTGTAGGCAGGTATCCTGCAACTGGCCGGTGATCTCGACCTGGCGCCTCAGGAGGGAGGCAAGGAGTCAGAGAGCACTCCTCGGAATCCATTTGGCACTGGAAAACGCTGAGTGCTGGAGAAGGGCCACCACGTGGTATCCCAGTTCTCAACACGTGGATCTAACTGCTCAGCCCAGTCCAATGGCTTACCGAGGTTTGCCAGCATACTAGCCAAGCTCCCGTATCCCTCACTCTCATCTGTCCACCCAGGGATTCTCTCCTCTGTATCTGCGTTAGCCTTGTACCCCCAGTTCCAAAACATTCACCCTGCGTCTGTGTCCAGCCAAGATCTTCAAGACCCCACTAGCAACGCCAAATGTTATGTGAAAAGATTTTTTTGGAATCTTAAAGACGAAGGACTCTGGACACAGGCTTTGGATCCGAAAAGCAGTTTAATCACAAAGGCAATCGAGGGAACAGAATGCATGGGAACTGATGCACACTTACACACACGCAAGAAATCGCGAACGTGAGGGGGGATCGCAACGAGGATCAGATTTACACACACACACGCACACACACACACACACACACACACACACACACACACACACACACACACACACACACAAGCACAAACACACAATAAACAAGGTACAGATTATTAAGGGATAAACACTTCAGTGACTGAATTCTTACCCAAACAAGCATTGGCCCTAACGCTCCCTGGATCCTGACTTAAACTTTCCCAAACCACGTGATGATGTACAATATTACCGGTGTCTCTACAGCGTTGTCTCACTATTCCTGGGCCAGTCGAAAAGGAGCAACCAGGGGATTGCAGTACTCTTCATAGTGCAGGGGGGCTGGGTAGAGCCTGGCCAGGTGACTTGGACAGGCCAATGATTTGGAGGTCAAGGAAAAAGATACCTGCCGAGGCCAAAGGTCAGGCAGGTTCAGGGACAAAGGTGCCTCTCCAAAGCCAATACCCATGGCCACACCTGATTGTGGGGTGGAGCCACACCTTGATTGACAGTGGTGTCACTTCCGATTCAAGGAGCAATGTTGTCCTCCGACTAGCGTGGTCAGTGTTGTTACAGTCACGTGACAACCACGTGCTCTCATACAACAAGAGCTGATGTGCTGAACCCATACACAGGACCAGTTCTGCAGCAGCAGGGAGAGGGCTGTTCCAGCAGCCAGCTTGGCTTGTGGCAGTCACTTTGTCTCTTCAGCACCAAACAGATCAGCTGCACATATACACAAGATCCGAGGCAGTGGTGAATAGGATGGTGGTATGAACGACAGGATGGTGGAAGCGGAACTAACAGATACAGGACAAACCCCTGTGAGATCAGGCACTCTGGGAAAATATATGAGAAGCATCCAAGGGATAAAGATCACTATCTCCCACGTCATCCCCCACCAGAAAGATTTCTCTCTGTCCACGACCTTAAATAATAGAGTGGACCAAGTAGTCCGAGTATACCAGATCACCACTCCCGAATCCCCTGCCATGGGACAATAGGCACATAACATGGCTGGCCATCTGGGCGAGCGTGGTACCATTCAATGGGCTAAGCAACGAGGTCTGCGGTTACTAATGGACATGAATAAGGAAGTTGTCACTGCATGCGATGTTTGTCACCAGATTGAAAGGAGAGGCCTCTCTGAAAGACCGGCTGCCTATATTGAAAGGGAAACTGGCCCATTCCAGATATGGCGGACCGATTACATTGGACCATTGTCACAGCAGCAATAATTTAAATACTTGCTCATTATGGTTGACACGTAATCAGGTCTTCTGATGGCAATTCTTTTCTCAAGAACAGATCAGGACCATACTCTGAAGGGATTGCAGAAGTTAATCAGCTTTTATGGACACCATCAAGAGTTACTATCGGATCATGGGTCTGATTTTTCAGGGCAATCTGTAAAAGACTGGGCGGCCAGCAAAGGCATTTATTGGGTGTAACACATACCCTATTATGCCCAAGCATCAGGGTTGATTGAAAGGATGAATGATTTTTGAATCAATAAATCCGTCTGTTAAGGTCAACCCACACCCTACAGGGGTGGATGGCTGTGCTGAATTAAGCCTTGAACAACCTGAATAGCGGGCACCTACCCCAAGGATCACCTATGACCAGAATAATCAACTTGTAGTACTGTGTTCAGTTCTGGTCGCCTCATTATAAGAAGGATGTGGAGGCGTTGGAGAGAGTGCAGAGGAGATTTACCAGGATGCTGTCTGGATTACAGCGTATGGAATATGAGCACAGGTTTAAGGTGCTATGGCTTTATTCACTGGAAAGGAGGAGGATGAGAGGAGACATGATAGAGGTATATCAAATATTGAGAGGAATAGATAGAGTAGACAGTCAGCGCCTCCTTTCCAGGGCACCAATGCTCAAGACGAGAGGGCATGGCTTTAAGGTTACGGGTGGGAGGTTCAGGGGAGATGTCAGGGGAGGTTTTTCACCCAGAGAGTGGTTGGTGCATGGAATGCACTGCCTTGGGTGGTGGTGGAGGCAGATACACTGGACAGGTTCAAGAGTTTGTTGGATAGGCATATGGAGGAATGTGAGATTGAGGGTTATGCGGGAGGTAAGGGATAGATAGTATGAGAGTGGTTTGATGGACGGCACAACATGGTGGGCTGAAGGAGCAGTTTTGTGCTGTATGGTTCTATGGTGCCATGTTTCTAAGTGTGCCCCAGAACCAGAGGAGGAAGTATTAAAGAAAGGTCTCCCACGGTGGGTGCGAAAGTAAATATGCAGATCCCAATTTATCCGGTTTGAAAGGGGGAGATTATATTGACGGACACGGTAACACTTGCTGGGTGTCTATACAAGGGCAAGACCATCTGGTGTGTCTAAACAGGGAAAACTGACAAAACGAGAGTATTCTCAAAATCTCTGCAAATCTGATAATAACAGATGCTTCGTTCTCTTTTAGGTGAAATGAGGCTGCTGGATGTAATCCTATCAATAACATTGTCACCTTTCCGGGTAGAGAACACCATCTGGTATGCGGGAAGGGCACACAGAGGGATCTCGCCCAAACGCGAGCGAGGAAACATCCTCCAGTGTGACAACCCTCCAGAATGTATCTTACCGTAATTGTAATACTAATGATGCTTGTAGTGCAGTTTATTTTAGCTTAAGCGAGAGGTGAGGTGACTACAACGCAAGAGAAACCCTTATATCGCATGATTTCTTACCCGTATGGAATCCACAATATAAGAACAGCACTGTTTAACATTTATATCATAACGGACTTGTATTTCATGTAGTGTTTTGCTTTTTTTTTCCTTTTTGTTGTAACATACCAATAAGGAATCAAAGAGCGGAGTGTAAGGAAAGAGTTAAATCAGATAACAGTCATTTCTGATTTCTCCGTACTATCTGCAGTAATGTGTAACACAAAATGGCGTCAGCTCTGACTGTGGGACTTTTTTTGAGAACTTATGGGAGTAGAGATGAGCATCCTTGAGATTAGACACCGCTGAAGATTGTTTTCTTCTTTACAGACCAGTTGCCTCTGATTCTAGTGTTAGGTCTCTAGGCCGAAGGCACGAGCATAAAGAATGTACAGGCTGGTGCCACTAAGGAATGGAAAAGTACTGGGGTAAAATATATATTAAGATTTTGGGATGTTTGAAAAAGGGGCACCTTCTTTGTGCAAATCGGGATCATCCTTCAGACTTGATCGTGACCCGTGCTCAGATGCATACAGAAGGCTACGTGAAAGGCTTTCTGACACCTGAGTTTCCCTTCGCCATTATATAGATCCGTTCATTGATTGCCTAAGTATTATTTTGCTTCCTTCTATATTTTAAGTATTCTTCTTCCATTATGTATTTAATTCTTCATATAACTCTATTAACGTAATGTCTCCAAGCTTGAAGATGTGTACAGTGCCTCCTTTTTTTGCTTACACCTCTTGCTGCGGAATCAGAAAAGAACAAGGAACGGATTTGAAAATAATTTCGTCACATCATTTTGCCAACAATACATTTTGAGCATACTGGCCTGGAGATCCCCGTCTTCTGACTTCCCCCTATTTAAAGAATGGGTGTCACATGAGCAAATCTTCCACTTCTCTGTTACTCTCCTGTCACCTTGAGATTTTTGGGGGGTAAATCAACGAATGGGTCCACTGTCTGCAGACACTCCCTATACAGTTTTTCTTGAGGCAATCGGATCCCAAACATCTGTCCACCCGCAGCTTCATCAGCTCCTGGAATACTGTTATCCCCTTTGATTGGTATTTTTAAAAGTTCCTCCCTGCTATTTTAAATTAGACCATGTGCATCTTAAGGAGATTTTCAGTATAATCCACGGTGAAGACTGATGCAAAAAATGTTATAAGGTATATACCAATTCTTTGTTTCCTGTTGTTAATTCATCTGTCTCCAGATGTTTCACATCCAACTTTCGCTGAGCTGTTCCTGTTTATATACACTGTTACTCATTATATATTGATAATACATGTGCTTTTTCCTTTCAAACTCAATTTTCTCCCATCTCCTGACCTTATTTTTAGTATTTCATTGCTGATTCCGAATAAAAAAAGAGCTTTCCAGTCATTTGGACTAAACGCAGGCCTTGTCACTACTACATGTCCATCCTTTCCATCTCGCATTATCCATGATCTCATTATTTAACCGTAGATTGCGCTTTTTTTTTTATCATAGAATCCCTTTTTGTACTTTGGGGCAAATTTCTGTTGAGTGCAATCAACCAGCGATTTGAATATCTGCCAATGTTTATCCACTAACATATCTCTTAGATTTATTTTCCAGTCGACTTTCGACACTGCCAGTTTCATAATATTGTTTTTTTTCCAGACTAAAGTTGTAGACGTTGGTTTTGATCCTATGGTTTTCATCCTCAAATCCACATGGAAATCTAATATATTGTGGCCATTGCATCTCAGGGATATTTAGCCACAGAGTCTGTTATGAATCCTTCCGCATTCCTCATGAATTAATTTCAAAAAGCCTGTTCCCAGAAAGGTTCCTTGATATAAAATTCTGAGAATCCCTGACGCATTGGGAGTATGGAACCCTGGACGACAAGAAATATTGAGGCTCTGGCCACGAAAAAGTAAGCGGCTTGCGTCAGGCTATCGGTGTCTTCTTATATATCATGTGTCAGTCACGTGTATGTACGAAAAGTGCACTGCGCTGGATGCGACATCGCCCTTTCCGCAATCGATCGATGTCCAGTGAATATACAGTGATGTTCTGTTTTACTTTGTTCGTGGCCGTGATGATACAACCGAGGATCGAAAGGCTACTTCAGTGCATAATCAACTAGGATGTATGTCGGAATGATATCACGTATAGTCTGCACCTCCTCACCTGATTGTTTAGTGGCGAACAATATTGATTTATACAACCTAGTAATTTGTGTGTGGTTGTATGTTTCCCCAAAATTCCACATTATTGATTGAAATTATATTTCACACTTCAAATCTCTGGATTGTTAATCCGGATCCTCGTGCTGCAGCTGTTAAAATAACCACTGCTTCACTCCTGGCCCCCTCCTCGTCAGAACATCCCCCCGTTCATCCCAACAAAATCCGTCGTGGTCTTGTCCACGCTCTCAGATACCTTTACTGCAAGGACAGGAATGCCTCCTTCTCCAGTCTCATCCTGTGTGTGAAATCCCCCGTCTCTGGAAACATTCCAGCAAATCCCCACAGCGCTCTCACCCGGCCCGTCAGACGCTTCCAAATGTGTTTGTTACCGAATTCGGTGCAATAGCCCTGTTCCCCAGTTCTGTACAAGTTTTTAAGCATAATTCTCTGCTTCAACACATTGTGCGTCTTTTTAATGGACACCGTGATACTGTATGGTTTACTAACGCTGTTCCAGTGTGACCGGACACCACAATGCAATGTATAAATACACCTGTTCCTTCTCATCCTGTACACGGTTAATGAACACCGTGATACTGTATGTTTTACTAACGCTGTCCCAGTATGACGGGACACTGTAATACACACATACAACAGGTCCTTTTCTTTCTGTGCACGGATGCTGAACACTGCGATCCCGTATGTTTTCCAAACGATTGTCACACTGTTCCATGAGACTGTGATGTAATAAAACCCAGGTTCCTCTTCCCTGTGTACCAATCGGCACTTTTCATTTTAGCCATTCAATCCAAAATACCTCTGTATTTTCTGCAGAAAGAGGCCACATCCTTGCCCTCATTTTTGAGAAAAGCAGATTAACTCATTCCCTGTATCGCCTTTATGAATCAGTTTCTGACACGGCACCGTGCCTCTAAAACATTTGATAGCATGGATGCCAGGAATAAACCGCATTGCAAAATGACGTGATGTGTCTGATTTTTACTGCCCCCGGGACTGAACCCGAAGTGCGGTGACAATGCAATGAATATCAATACAATTCCACCACCTTGGTAGTGAGACTGGGATCACTGGCGGCTGTACTGGCGTGGGGACTCCGCTGGCAATTTTAGAACTGAATCAGCACTTTTCGGGCGGTTCATGAACAGGATTATAGTGTCGTCACCGCCACTAAAGCACAAAGAGCAGAGAGACAACAATAGGATTCGTGTTTATGCTGGGGCGCTGGACGAAGGAGCAGTGTTTCTCGTTGGGCATCCATGTGCACTGAAGCAGAAAATGCTGAGTAAGTTTTGAAGTAACGATAATTAATACCAGTAATTGTGCAACTTGTTTGCATCATTGGCTTACAGGTTGTTCAAAAATAAAAGACACATCTCAGTATCTCCACTACACTTCGGACTGAACATTCAAGACCTACAGAAGTCGGAACGGAGATATAATCAAGGGACCGACTTTTCTGTGAAACTTTTGGGTAGGGTGCAATTCATCAAAGCGCCCTTCCTGTATTTTTTTGCATTTAATTTCTGAAATGAGTCATTTTAATCAATGCGATATATTTGAATAATTCGCAGAGTTCGAAACCCGGTAACCCCTGCAAGTCTTGGACAGCAAACAACTCTTCAACACAGGAATATAATGATAGACTACCAAATAGTATGTTACCTATTTATTATAGCCATCGGTGTGCCAGGTAAGCTTTATCTTGGAATTGGTTCATTGTTTAGAGTGGCGATGCCAGCCTGCCAATGGATTTTTTCTCATACTGATCACCCCCTTACTGGCGATATAATAATTTTCTCCGTACCATTCCCTGGTGGATCCCCGATGTATTTTAGATTTGACATGGCATTATTTCAAACAATGGTTTCAAAGAAATTGTTTCAAAATAACCAATTAATTTTGGTGGCTGATAAACGACAAACAGAGGAAGAGGCATTTCACAGTGAACCTGATTTATCCTCATGTAGTTTCAAGCTAAGATTGTCAGGAAGTGTTCATGGATTTCCATTGAAATTCGGACTAATTCTCGTTATTCTAGGTGGCTCAAATGGTGACATCTCATCCTAATTATATGAGCCTTTCTCAGGTCTGTTGTGAGTTTTTAATAATCATCAAGTCAACCCTTACGGGTAAGGCTTCATTCACAATGTCTTACGTGGTTGGAAATTGTCAGGGTTCGATATGAAACCGAATTAATTCGGCACATCACAATCGGCACCGGCTGCAAGGTTTGAAATCACGTTCCCTTTCCCCCACTCTCTTAATTCATTCCCGAGAGGTGGATGTCGCTGACAATGATGATGTTTGCTTTCAATCCCACCGTGTCCCGCTCCACAGTAAAGGTGAAACCTGTTGGTTCTGGTGGACTCATCGATAAACCAGAATGGTAAAGCGGGCAGATTTCGTTCGCTGAAGAACATGCGAGAAACATAAGTGTTTTTACCACAGTCTGGTGGTTTCCTGCTCACAGATACGGGGACCAGATATGTGTAATTACTTGAATTTGCATTCCCCCGTTTTCACCGTCGGATTCTAGCTCAGCTCCCTGGATCAGGGTTCAGTAACTGAGGGAACCTCAGTAACGCGTCCGTATTCTGTTTCCACTATTACACCCACCGACAAATGTTCGGGTGTAAAAATGTCTGTTGTAGTCGGATGGATTGAGTTATTAGTAATCGTCCTTCCCTAGTCTTCCTGTTTTCTCCTTGTTGAGGTTTAACTAAGTCGTCCTTTCTTCCATCCAGCTGACTACTGTTACACATCCGTTGTTTTAAAACACTTACAATTATCTAAAAATACCAGCAGCACTTTCGATTACACATAGTTTTCAATATTTCACAGATATTCAACCCCATTGCTTCTGAGTCGAAGTTTTGAGTGAAGAACGGATCTGCAGTAAAAGTTTGGACGGTACAGTTCCCTTATTGGGCTGGGACGCTAAACGGTGGAAACATCTCATTTTGACGATACAGTTGTCACGGTGATCTCTCGGAGACGTCTGTGGAGATTTTCGTTGTTATTCCACTGTGTAAACTCTCAGCCAACATAATGAAATAATTTTTTATCACCACGTTGCTGTTAAGCACCCGCGGCTGCTGTAATCCTTGTGTTGGAACACGTGTAAAATGCCAGTGTAAAGAGCTTCAAATGAACTGTGTAAATGAATATATTTACTGATATTCCAGTCGTGTAGTGAGTCAGAGGCTGAAGCTGAACAGGAGACGTAATGTTGGAACTTTTTTTACAAATGTTTTTAGATTGCATTTTATAATTTGTCATAATTTTAATCTTCGTTTTTTTTTCCAAAGTTAACCTAGTAGCAATCATCATTCTGAGCCGAGGAAACTGCGGTCTCTCCAAATGTCTCACTCGCTATCTGGTGGCGATGGCTGCGTCGGATCTAATGGTGGTGATTGTCGAAGTACTGTTCTACCGGATGGATGAAGCATTCGCACTGCACGGCTTCCTGCGAAAAGCCCCGTTCTGCCTTGTCCACTATGTCTTGTGTCACGCAGCTTTAGATTGTTCTGTGTGGCTTACGGTCGTTTCACTTTAGATCGCTTTGTGGCCATTTGTTGTGCGAATTTTAAGACAAAATACTGCACCCCAAAAAATTGCGGGTTTAGTTATTGGCACAATATGTATCGGGTTCTGTTTAAAGAACATTCCTTTCTATTTTCTGTATTTGGAAAGAGGAACCTTTTGTGACGCGGCCAATGGCTGTGTGACGGAAGACTCCTTCTTCCTTTCGAGGCCACGTTTGAGGGATTTTACTGGGTGGACCGTCTGTTGAACCCATTGCTTCCTTTCTTCCTCATCTTCACCCTCAATACCCTGACCGTTAGACAGATCCTGGCGGCAAGTGAGTCCGCAGGAGGCTCAGAGGTCAGAGAAATTGCGGGAAACAGCGCGATACGGAGATGGAGAGCCGAAGACAATCCATCATTCTGCTCTTCTCCCTGTCGGAGAGTTTCTTTCTCTGCTGGGCGACAACCACTCTGGTCTTCATTCTCATGCGATGTCTCTACACAGACCTGGAAACGTCCATCCGACTTATTTTGCAAATGAAGCCGGGAGAGTGATTCAGCTTTTCAGCTGCTGCACAAACACCTTTATTTACGGAGTGACCCAGACCAAGTTCAGAGAGCAGTTGAAGATTGCAGTGTTCTCACCCGTTAATTTGATTGAGAAAATGTTTGAACAATGTGTACCGAACGGGTCAAAAGTTTCAATAATTCGCTGGTTTTCTATAGAACAGCAATAATTAAATATAATTGATATAAAGAAGCTTAACCGTTTTATCTGTTCCCTCTGTGAGTTTCGCATTGAAATGTGTAAATGATATTCAGAAAGACTGAACCACAATACTCATTGGCAAAAGTAGGAACAAAGGTTCCATGCTGAGTAGTTTGACAGCTTTCTCTTTTTTTTCCTGTTCCTGCCTCACTTCTTTACAGGGACTTCGCTCGTGAGCAACATCAGCGATATGCATTTGTCAAGTAACTGTGCCAGTGTGACACGCGAAATGCACCATGCATTTCACAAATCATGTCACATCCACCAAACCAATCACATTCAATCGGGTGACCCTGTGTCATGCTCCATGTATCACTCTGGCTTTTAGGGGATCGTATAAAGAGTATAAAAAGTCTCGAGATCCAGACGTCTGCCCATTGTCAGTCAGGGTATTGACCGCGGCTGTCTTCAAGTTAACATGTACGGTGTGACGTACTCGAAGAAAGCGTGCTTAATTAACTATTCTTAATTGTGATAATCCAAACTGACTTCAAAACCAAATTAACGTTTTGTTGCTGAACTATGCCCAGTTAATCGAGTCAGTTAGTACCGGGCAAAAACACTTCTTGAAAGAAACGTCCCAATCAGTGGAACAAGTAACCTTTGTGATCGAGTCCCGCCTAAACGTGAAGGTGGACTGGGAAATCCAGCAAGGCAGTAAAACTTAGGAGAGTGAGTTTGTGGAATGTCTACGGGACGGTTTTTTGGAGCAAATTGTTGATGATCCCACCAGGGGAACGGCTGTTTTAGATTGGGTGCTGTGTAATGAACCGGAGGTGATTAGAGAACACAAGCTAAAGAAACCATTGGGAACTAGTGCTCACAATAAGATTCAGTTCAGTTTCAAATTTGAGAAGAAGTGGAACAAAGGAAATTACAATGGTATGAGAGAGGAGTTGTCCTAAACTGATTGGAAGAGTAAGCTAGCTGGAGGGACGGAGGAAGGAGAAATGGAAGGAATTTCTACAAAAAATAAGAATACGCAGGATAGATATATTCCAAGAAAAAAGGTTTTGAATGGAAAAAAGGCACAAATGTGGATAACGAGAGAGAGGCGAAGGCTAAAATAAAATCAAAAGGGAGGAAATAAAAGGAGACAAAGATTAATGGGAAAACAGAAGACTGAGGGACATTAAAAAACAGCATAAAGAAACTAAGAAGGTCGTTAGGAAAGAAAAGATGAATTATGAAAGGAAGTTGGCGGCTAACATCGAAAGGATACTAAGAGTTTTTCTTAAATATATAAGGAGCAAAAGACCGACACGGGTTGATATAGGACCAATTGATAACGGTGCGTGATATATTATAATGGATGATAAAGAGATGGCAGAATAACCAAATGAATATTTTGCATCGGTTCACTGTGGAGGACATCAGCAATTTACCGGTTAGTCAGGGTCTCACGGAATGGAACTGAGTTCAGTTAAGATTACTAGAGACAAGTTGCTAGGAAAGCCAAATGGGCTAATGACTGATAAGTCTCCCGGAACGGATGACGTGCATCCCCGAGTCTGAAGTAGGTGGCTTTGGAGATAGCGGAGGCATTGGCGATATTTCACCAGGAATCGATAAAACTGCGCATGGTCCTGAGGACTGGAGGGTCACAAATGTAGTTCCGCTGTATAAGAAAGGTGGGAGGAAGCATAAGGAAATAACAAACCTATTAATCTGATGTCAGTGGTGGGAAGGTTATTGGAATCTATCCTCAAGGATGGGGTTATTGAACACTTAAAGGTGCAAGGCAAGATAGGTCTTAGCCAACATGGTTTTGTTGAAGGGAAGCTCCTGCCTGACCAAAACTATTGTAGTTTTTGAAGAAATCACAGGTAGGGGGATAAGGGAGAGGCGGTAGATGTTGTGTATTTAGACTTTCAAAAGGCCTTCGACAAGGTGCCGCCTAAGAGACTGATTAACAAGATGAGAGGTCATGGAATTACAGGTAGGATATAGAATGGTGGAGCATTGGCTGGTTGGCAGGAAGCAAAGGGTAGGAATAAAAGGATCTTGTTCTTTGGCTACCGGTGCTAGTGGTGTTCCGCAGGGTCGGTGTTGGGGCCGTTTCTTTTTACCCTCTACATTAACGATTTGGATGATGGAGTAAATGTTTTGTGGCTAAGTTTGCGGATGGACCAAGATAAGTGGAGGGTAGGGAGTACTGAGGAGACAGGAAGGTTGCAGAGAGATCTAGATAGTTTGGAGAATGGGCAAGGAAATGGCAGATGAGATTCAATGTTGAGAAAAGTGTAGTTTTACACTTTGGAAACAGAAATAAACGGGCATATTATTACATAGCAGAGAAAATTCAAAGTACAGAAGTACAAAGGGACTTGGGGGTACCCGTGCAGGATACCTTAAAGGTTAACCACCAGGTCGGATCGGTGGTAAAGAAAGCGAATGCTATGTTAGCATTCATTTCGAGAGGTATAGTGTACAGAAGTAAGAAAGTGTTGATGAGGCTCTACGGGACACTAGTGAGGCCTCATTTGGAATACTGTGCACAGTTTTGGGCCCCATATCTTAGGAAGGATGTGCTGATGTTGGTGAGGGTTCAGAGGATATTTACGAGGATGATATCCGGAATGAAAGGGCTTACGTATGATGAGAGTTTGTCGGCTCATGGACTGTACTCACTGTAGAACAGAATATGAGAAGGGACCTCATAGAGACTTCTAAAATGTTGTAAGGGCTGGACAGAGTAGATGTGGCTAGGCTGTTTTTCCTTGTGGGTGAGTCCAGGACCAGAGGGCACAATCTTAGAATTAGAGGGTACAGTATAAAACAGATATGAGGAGATATTTCTTTAGCCAGAGGGTGGTGAATTTGTGGAATTCCTTGCCACGTACAGCAGTGGAGGCCAGATCATTGGAGGCGTTTAAGGAAGGGATAGATAGATATCTAAATAGTCGGGGTATCAAGGGATATGGGGAATAAGGACGGAAATTGGGATTAAAATAGTTTTTTCCATCCCCCCATTTCTCATTTGCTTTTTCTTTTTCATTTTCCTTGGAGCAGACTGGATGGGCCGAATGGCCTACTTCTGCTCCCTTGTCTTGTGATCTTCCGATCTTGTGAAATTACCGCTTCGTCTCTTTAGGATCTCTGGCAATACAGAACCGCTCTTTCAACGTTAAAACATTAAGGTGTTAATATTTTGTTTTTTTGATTACCTGAATGCCATTTTGTTTCGCTTGACAGTTTTCCAAAAAAATGTAGCAGAACAGATAGATATGGTTTACTTTCAGTTTAGCCTTCTCTATTAAAATATTTATAACTTGACATACGGTAAACCCAAACCCAACTTCACGGATGACTCTTTGCCTATTCGGTTCCTGATGTGTGAAATCCAAGACTCTGACAGATAAAGTCATGTCTCACTTTTCATACCGTTGCCGCAGACATGTTTTGAAATGTTATCGCAACTGGAAGATGCTGAACCCGCTGCGCCTTTGACAATTCTAAATCACCATCAGCCTGTCAAAAGGAGAAAACTTCCCAGTCTATTTTAACTCTCCTTCATGGTCTAATGAAGCCTAATTGCCACTTTGGTAAGGACGTCCATTTAAATTAAACAACACCAACAAAGGAGCTGTCAGTGGAAATGCTGAACCCCTTCACTGGTTTCTCCACAGGGAGAGTGCTTTGAATCAGGGAGAGTAAGTGTGATGACGATAAAAAGTAGATCCATTCCTTTAGACTGTTTTAGTCATTAAAACTCACAGAAGTTGAACAAAACGAGATAGGTATGAGAATTATTATTACCCTTGAGGATCTGACCTCAGACCTGGCGATGAGGACGGATGAAACAAGTTAACTCCAGACATTCCAGAGATGTTCTCCCTGCTGGAATTACATTTCCGTCCCTGTTCTTCGTTGCCATTGTTCACCATTTTACTCAATTTCCTCCATCACGGGTGTGGGACCGCCCACTCTGTCGAAAATGATCACACATCCTAACTGCCAAGACACTGAATAAATTGCGCACACGTTTCGAAGGCAGTGAAAAGTCACCACGTTGTGGTTGTTCTGACATCAGGCTAGACGGTAGATTTAGGATCCCCCCTACCCCAGTGAACCAAATAGAATGGACAACCACCTTGTGGCTTTGTAACTGCCTTTACAGACACCCAGGTGGAGTGGGAATTACTGTCGATCTATGTGTTTAATTGAATCTAAGTTTCCAGCTGTGTCGTTGGGTTGTTACCACTTTCCCCACGCCAAAGAATGCGAATTGAATGACATCAAATCATTGCCATTGTATTTCGTTAATAGCTCGATCAACTTGGATCTCCAGATATTTACACTCTGCCGCATGTAATCCTCAGAAGGAGGTTGGTGCAGGTGATCTTCTGTCTGTCTCACGACAGTTATGGCTAGGATTGCTGAGTATTCCATATTTAAGGGAAATAAACCAATGCGTCTAGAGAAAATTTGTTCGTCGCCCATGATCTCATTGACCGAAGGCACAGGCATCACCGCAACCACTCCTAATGGGTTCAGTCGATTCTCATTGATAATTGAAGTTGACTGGCTTCGATTTTGGCGTTATCTTTAGTAACAAAAAGTACGCCACTTAATTTTGCTTTGAGTGGAGTTAATCTCATTTCTTTGCTGTATTGTTATATCTTATTTTCTTACCAATTAACAGAGAGATTTCCAAAAATGTCAGGTGTGTTGTCTTTCAACTATATTGAAACATTGGAGAGTTCAGGATTATTCTACTTGGAAGATATAACATTGCGAAGGGGTCTGCCAGGGGTATTTAAATAATTGGAGGGTAGAGTCAATGCAATAGCGAGAAACTGTTCTCATTGACAGACAGGTCAGAACTGAAGGAATAGAATGAAGGTGTTTCGAAAAAGCAAACTGAGGAAAAAATTCCCTTTTTACACAGTGAGTTGTTCGTGGACGGTAATTCGCTGTCGGGAGTGATAGTGGAGGAAATCTATGTAAAAGCGTTCAACGAGAGCTGCAGAAGTGTCTGAAGAAAACGAAAATAAATTCGGGTCCCTTGAGAAGGCAAGGAGAGGCGCAGGATTGACCGTTACATAAACTCAGTGTAGATTCTGCCTCCAGAATGGTCCCGCTGTTGTGGAATTACGCGATCGTGTCTACTGTTTTTCAAATTCTCAGAAGGCGTCCGGGACTGTCCGTGAGCGTTTTCTCCGTGCGCTGCCTAAGGTCCAGTTGCCACTGGCGGAACGCTCCGACGGGGAGATTAGTTAGCTTATTGACCCCGGAGGGACCGAATCAGCTATACAGCATTTGCCAACTCGGGACGATAGAATAGAAAGGTGGGAGGGGAGGAGAGGGAGAGTTGAGTTAGGATTGGCGGGACTGGGAAGAGCGAAGTGCACTGAAGATAAAAGAAGTTGGAGTTTTTTTTCTTATTTTACTGCATTCCACAGCTTTCAACCAGGTGAAGCGGTTCTAAAGTGCAACACGGTCCATAACTGGACTCAGGTTAGCACATGGCAGATCAGTTCGATGTTTGTATTTCTTAACCTGACATTCGAAAAATAGACCACGGATGTTTCAGCATGGTTTACAGATGTTCCGTGAATTTAGACCGGGAGATCGTGATATACACGTGTTAGGACCGGAAGTTAAATATAGGAGCATGTATTCGGAACCATCGGGACGGCCATGTCCGTTGAAGGTCCTGGACACAAGACTCTCCGCAGTTGTCATCCACAACAATAGATTACCCACCGACTGAGAACAACTGAGGAGGGGCTGTAAACACTGGGCTCTCAGTCTAAAATAGGGAAAAGAAATCCAAACATATTGCATTCTCTTCAGTCCACTGAACATTACCCGATCGGGCTGATTTCATGAGAAGTTTCTCATGTCTTAAACGTTACCTGAATGGATGCTTCCGAACGCTGAATCTTTCGCAATAGCTGTTATTATTCTAACCCTGTACCTTCGACTAATTCTCCATACCCGTTGGAGAAGAACGGAGGAAATACTTGTACCGCCTCCACACTCGGGGAATCAGTGGTGTTTAATGCCTTTTTCCCCTTTTATGATCCGGTACCCTATGGATTTTTCACGAACCTCCAAAGGGCTTTTCTTGATTTACAGACACGCTCTTTACGCCCAGTTTTCTCATTTAATTCCAGATTGCCGTGCTCTAACTCCATCTACAAGTTTGCAGTTGATGCCACATAGTGGCCTGGCTCTCAAATGACGAGTCGGAGTACAGGAAGGAGGAAGATCCTGTGCCAAGGTGGAAAGGCAACAACTTTTCCCTGCATGAGAAAAAAAAGATCTGGTTAATGAATCCAACAAGCGGAGAGGTGTACACCGCGCTGTCCATTTCAATGGTTATGAGTTCAAGATTTGAGACCTTCAAGTTCCTAGGTGTAAATATCAGCAACATTATGTCCGTGTCCAGCCATGCAGACGCTATGGCCATGAAAGGCACTGGCGCTCTCAAAAGGCGAAGCAAATTCAGCACGTCCCAGTGACACTCACCAATTTCTGCAGATGCACCATGGAAACATTCTATCCGGACGCATCTCAGCTTGGTATGGCAATTGTTGTGTCCAATTGTTGTAATTAACCTGCTTTAAATTCATTTACTTCAGTTGGGTGCTATTTGAAATTAATTTATTTTACAATTACATCTGTAAAAATATGTTGAAGGTAACGACGAGAAGTCAAACGGCTCCAAGGACTCTCCGTGGAGAGGGTCACATCATCCATTTTGAAGAGCCATCGTCTTTCGATGAGCTTGTGAAATGAGGTTACCATCTTTTTTTCTCTGACGGACAAGGTGCGGTTAATGTGTGCCGATATACAACAGAATTGGCGTCAAACTTCACTCCTCACTCTGGAACGACACAGATTTGCGTAGAGACGGTACAATTCTAGTTCACTGAGATTGAAAACAACAGAAGAAGAATCCAATTTACACGGATAGACAGGAAATGCCGCCGATAATTTGGGGTGTGATCGAGTTCTTCAGAGAATCGTCTCTTACCGTTCCTTCAGTCAACCATCACGACATTATGGCCACATATTTGCTGGGACTACCCGAGGCCAGAGATGGGTATCATGGCAGTGAGCGGGCTCAACACTACCAAGGCTCATCTGGAAAACCACAAGCCTCAGCTCCGCTGAGTGCCGACAACCTTTGACAGTAGATTATGTTGGTGTGGAATCCTACTGACTGTGAATTTTGTAAGCATGGTTACATATTTCTGGTACATCGGCGTGAAAAAACAAAAATCAGTTTTATCACGAGATTGATAATATATTGTTTTTTTACAATTATATTGAAAACCTAGTTCAAATTCCCATGGAGAATTAAATATCAAAGTAAAGTAGTAACATTCTAACACAAATAACCGAATATTTTTCTTTGTAATGTCCGTGACTGAAATTATGCAATGGACCGTGCTCATGGACAGCAACACACGGCTAATCTACAATGCCGTAAGTGTAAAATAAAGACGGGGACATACAAATAACAGTCAGTTCCAGTACCTTACCAGGAATACCGACTGCTGCAAATACAGGATATAAATTCTGAGGATGTTGTCTTCTACCATCTTCTACCTAATGCAGCGATCAGTACGAAACTTTCAACTGCCCGCATCCACTGGTTCAATGAGCTCTTCTGCACCAAGCGGAATGGACAATAAGTCAATCAGTGCCCTCCTGGTCACATTAGCCACAAGCCACTGAACAGACACTAATAATGATCCATTTTTATTTGTTATGTCATTTCGTAATATATTAAACCTTCGATGGGTATTACAAGCAATTTAATTAATATTTTTAGTGAGATATTCACGGGAGAAAGTTGCAACCTCTATGCTGCGACGCGCAGTTTGAACCGTTCGCACTAACCTTTGTTTCCATTAGGCCTTTTATAACTAACGCTGCCTTCTTCAGTTACCGATCCATTATAACATTGGTCGTATCACATATACTTGCAGATGAAGGGAGTTTAGTGTCGCTGGTGAAATGAGGGATACGCCGCCCAGGGAGTGGTAGTTCTGTCTTGTCTTTCAGCTGGGTTTCGCACTGGAAGCGACAGAAACGGGTGGCTAAGATTTAAAATAACTGCTTTGTTACATCCCTGTATGTCTCAAGTTCAAACCGATCTGAGAACCGCCGTCATGCTCTGCACAGACATCCCGATGTCAGGAAGCTGCTGCAATGTGTACAGAGACTGGGAATAGTACTTTCCCCTATAGTCTATTTGGCCAACTCACTTCAATTCCATGAGCGGTGACACAGTCCTCACATTTCAAAATATATTTTATCTCACTGTTTAACTTTATGCATATTTCCTACTTCCGGATTCAGCCGTTAATTCTGCACATCATTCTGTCTGAGCAAATTATTCGGTGAAAAAGATAAACTTCACTCCTACCCTCATACCATGAGCTTCTCCCCATCCGACCATCGACCACGAGGGACTCCTTTTTCTCCTTGATCATTTTGAAGACCTTTTCTTGTCACCGAGCGAATTATTAAAAATATTGTCAATCACCGACAGGTAAAGGACAAAATCAATTGATGATGTATTCTGCTCCCACTGCACACATCGTCACAGTCACCTTGAATCTACTTGATTCATTCTTTCCATCGTTGTTCTCATACTCGACCGCTCATCACGATGTTTCTTACGTGCTACATTTCGGCACATTTTCCCTAACATTTCCCTCTCATTTCTCAATTCTCTGCTGAACCAACATGCATATCAACATGTATTTCATCCCTGTTTTCCGTTCCTTTTGCATTTCCGTGAGCTTGTCAGACACAGTTTCCGCATCCATCAGTTAATCAGCACTGATCCTGTAACCAATCCTGGACATACCGGCGATTTCAGCATTGATATCACGCTCTCATCAGTCACCGCTTTCAGATTACGGAGGATAAAACATACGAAAGAATAATGAAATGGAGATACTGGACAAAATGCATTGAACTCTCTTGAGATAGTGTCTGTACAGTGTTCCGGACGTTCTCTGTATCTGTTTGAACGATCCTTCCTTACATGTACTTTAACCACAGTGAATGAACATCTACTGTTTATTCCGAAAGTTTTGCGTGGATTTACCCTCCGCCATTCCTACTGCCAACAGTGGTTCTTTCCTGTTTGATGAACACACTGTCCTCTCTCGTTCTTGGCAATGAATGACACCTAAATGATTTCTAACGAGCAATGTTTAACTCCAGGACCTACTCTGACATAAGACTGAACCTCAGTGATGCCTTTTGCAAAAGAGTTCCCATTCAAACTCTACTCCGGTTCACCAAATGTATCCACACTTTTTGCAGGTTTGTTTTTCGACAATCGAAGCTCACCTCTCGCGATATTATTGAACTGACATATTTTAATACGTCGTAGTCTGACTGAATGATTCTATTTTTTAATCCATGTCTCTGAACTATTCCTTTAATCTGTTGAGAAGTCATGAAATGTTAGCGAGAATAGTGCATTGGGAAATTACACATTGACGCAACACAAACACGTGGCGTGTTCTCCTTCAGCATTATTGGTCAATAGGAAATTGGTTCCTCTTTTCACGTACAGAGGTACAATGAGAACTTTGTTTTTCAAGCAATCCATGCAGATCATTTCAACACATCTGGACATTGATGTAGTACAAGGGGAAAGCAATAAAGAATGCAGAATGAAGTATAACAGTGACAGAGAAAGTGCAGTACAGGCAACATGAAGGTTCAAGGCCTTGACGAAGCAGATTGTGAGGTAAAGGTTCCATTTTAGGTGCAAGTGAACGTTCAATAATCTTACAACAACAGGATAGTGGCTGTCATTGATACTGGTGGGAGATGCTTTGAGTCGTTTGGATCTTCTACCCGATGGAAGTGGGGAGAAAAGAGAATGTCTGCGGTGGGTGGGGTATTTGATTATGTTTGCTGCTTTACCGAGACAGCGAGAAGTGTCGACAGAGTCTATGGAGGGGAGGCTGGTTTCTTGATGTGCTGAGCTGTGTCCACAACTGTCTGCATTTGGGTTCACGGGCACGAATAGTTGCCATACCAAGCCGTTATGCATCCGATAGGATGTTTTCTAGAGTGCATCTGTAAGAAATAGCTATACGTTAACGGGGGCATGCTAAATTTAGTTAGACTCCTGTGGAAGTCGGGCGCTGGTGCGTTTCTTCCCATGGCGTCGACGTGATTGAATTAGGACAGGCTTTTGGTGATGTTCATTCCTCGGAATTGAAGTTATGAACCATCTCAAACTCAAAATTTTGACTAATAGGGAATGTGTGAACCGCCCGCTTCCTTGTGTCAAGGACCAGCTCTTTTGTTTTGTTGACATTGACAGAAATGTTGTTGTCTTGACACATGTCATACTCCAGTACTCCTCTTCGTTATTTGACATTTGGCCCACAACAGTGGTGTCATCTGCAAACTTGTTGGTGGTTAAAGTAGAATCTGGCACGCAGTCATCAGTGTATTGGGAATAACGTAGAAGGTTGAGTACACAGCCTTTTGGGTCCTAGTGTTGAGGATAATCGTGGCGGTGGTATTGCTGTCTATCTTGACTGCGGTTTGTTGGTCAGGAAGTCAATGATTTAGTTACAAAAGGAGATGTTGAGGCCGAGGTCCGGAAGGTGAAGATAGTTTGCTTTGAATTCTGTATGCAAAGCCGAGCTGTTGTAATGAATAGAAGTCTGACGCAGTGTCTCTGCTTCCAAATGCTCCAGATGAGTAGGGCCAGGAAGATGGCACGCCGTGGGCCTGTTTCAGCGGTAGACGAATTGCACTGGGTCGAGGTTGCCTGGGAGGCTTGAGCCGATGTGTGCAAAGAGCAGCCCCTCGAAGACTTTATGCTGGTGGATGTCAGAGCCACTGGGGATCGTCATGAAGGCATGTTGCCTTCATTTTATTTGGCACTGGGATAATCGTGGTGAGAAACTCAGATTTAAATAGGGAGTAGTAAAATGTGTGCAAATGCCCCCGCCAGCAATTCTGCGCAGGATCTAAGGACACGGAGGGGATTGAATCCGGGCCAGATGCTTTCACGGGTTCATTCCCCAGAAGACTGTCTGACGTCTGCAACACTGACTGTGGGTTCAGGGTTCTGGAGGTGGTCGGGGCGTGTGGTGACATTCCATTGCTCTTCTGTTCAAAACATGCATAGAATGCGTTAAGCTCATCAGGAGGGATGCGCTGTTGTGGGCAATGCTCTCGGACTTCGTTTTGTAGCCCGTTAAACCATATAACTTGCCACAATTGACGGCTGGTTTTGGACGATTTTGTACTAGTATTTTCTCTTGGTGTCGTATACACATTCGTATCTTTTTCTTGTACAGTCAGGGTCGGCCGATTTGAACGCCGCAGACCTAGACCTTAACAGGGAGTGGAACTCCCATGGTTTCCGGTTATGAAACTTACGGATTGACCTCTTTGGGACAAAGTCTTCCACACACATGCTGTCGTGAGGAGGCACATCTATTTCCTCTGACCAACAGTGTAAAACTTTCTGTACTGGAAACCTGCTCTCAGTTTTTGTTTATATGCATGGAGAAGGAACAGTCTGATTTACCAAATTGTGGGCGATGGATTGATCGGTGGGCGTTTTTGATGTTTGTACAGCAATAGTCAAGTGTGTTTGGGGTTTCCTTGGGATAAGAGACGTGTTGCTGTTGTGTTGAGAGTAGACTCATGAAGTTTGCATGGTTGAAGTCACCGGCTGTGATGAACTTGGCCAAAGTGTTCACTGGTCCAAGCCCGTTGATCGAGTGTAGTTGATTGAGTGCGGGCTTCACGTCTGCTTGGGGTGGGATGTAGACTGCCGTCAGGGTAGCTGAAGTGAATTCCATGACAGATAATATGGGCGGCAATTCACGGTTAGATATACCAAGTTTGGTGAGGAACTCGCCAGTAACGTCACGTCCGATCACATGAGAAGTCTTTTAGTAACAGACCGTTTTCTTTTCAGAGGACACCGTATGGTCCATTGTGCGAATTGAGAAGCCCTCCGCTTCTATCGCACAGTCAAGTAAAGCCGGTGTGAGCCATGCTTTGATGAGACCGAGAACGCAACAGTTTCACGGTTCCATTGATAAGTTAGTTTAAGTTCATCTACTTTATTTTGAAGCCATGGAATTTGGCTTAAATGCTGGGGAGGAGTTCAAACACCGCTGTTTCAATATCAATACACCCCCACCCTCCCACTGCGTTTTTGAGGTAGTTGGTGCTTCTGGTTGGTATAACAAGGCCTGGTGTGAAGCTGTCAGTGTCATACGGTGAGGACCTCTAGTGGGACAGAGCCATAGATCTGCTCCCATGCGTCGGAGCTCCATTCGACCGGAAGGCTTCGGGACGGCGTTGAATTCTCCCGAGTCGGGTCTCCAATAAATCGGACTCGGCGTCGAGCTCTCCTGTGGGTCTCGAGTCGGGACTCGGCGTCATGGGATCCGTCGAGTCGGGCTGGAACCTGGACGGAGCCGCCACCTCACCTCCTGCAAAGAAAGAAGCCGCGGCTCATCAACCTGGTGGGTCCCCGTGCCCAGCGGTGGGGTATGGGTCCCCGGACACGGGGGGGGAGAGGGCTGGGTTCCGGGGGAGACTTGGTCCCCGCGTGAGGGATGGGAGGGACGTCCCGTGACACGGCGTGGGGCGAGGGATGGGACCCGGGAGGGCAGGGTCGCCCGCACTATTTTGGGGGTACGGGCACCCCGGGATACGGGGCAGGGAGCAGGCTGGGTCCCGGGGAAGTGCTGGGACCCCGTGCCCAGGGGTGGGATTAGGCCTTCATTCTGCTCAGCTTCCATGTGCATCGGACAGTTCTAGTCCTCAGTCGTCTTGTCCTGGCGGTCCGGGATTTGCGTCGATAGATCAGACGATCCATGAGATCGCCATACCTGGGATAGTTTTAAAAGAACGTTAGTAATTTTTAAGGTCAAAGATTTCGATTCAACGAGTACATGTTCATTTTCTCTGCTAAAAAGTATATACAATGTTGGCATCGTTCAAACAGAGATACACGGAACGTCCAAATACTGTAGAGACACTACCTCCAGGGGTAAAATGGATTTGGACTAATTTCTCCAAGTCATTATTCCCCAGTATTACTTATCCTGCTGTACGGGGTCCCGGTGAAAGCGTGATGACAATGCTGAAATCTCTGGTATCCAGGATGATTTCAGGATCAGTGCTGAGTAAACATTGATGCGGGAAACGGTGCATGACGGCTCACGGAAGTACAGAAGGAAGCCGATAAAATAGCGGGAAAACATATAATGTAACATAAATACAAAAATAATCCATAATGCTTCAGAAATGAAATGTAAAATGAGAGGAAAATGTTTGGACATATTCCGAGATGTGGCTTATCAGAGAATCGGTGAAGAGAAGTCGTACTTCAGGGACAATCACCTGGTGAATGAACGATGTCGTTCACGGAGAGTGCAGAGTGGGTGTGCAGTAGGCAAAATTCATTTTCAATTGATACTTGCGTTCGTATACCTGTGATTGACAATTTTTGAATATTTGCTCGTTGACACCATAAAGTCATGCAAAATGTTAAGCAAGCAAAAAAAGAGGAAAAAAAGTTCTTCCGTGGTCCGAGTTCGGTTGTGGGGAGAAATCATCGACATGAGGACAAGAGAGAAATTGTCGTTTTGAATGGAAAGTTTTAATAGGACAGGAAATGACGTGTCGAATTATCGATGGAATCTGAACCTATGAATAGTTATAAAAGTAAGGATGTATATCAATTTTCTTTATTTATGCAAGGACTATATGAACGTTCATGTATGCGAAGTGAGTTGGCCAAATTAACTCATGACATATTCTAAAGCACTGTTTTTAGTCTGCGTACACATTGCAGCCAGCAGCATGCCACCTACATGTCTGTACGGAGTATCATAATCGTTTCTCGGATTGTTTGGACTTGTTGATGTCAGGAGACATACGGGGATGCAGTAAACCTCTGTTATTTTATATGTCAACCACCTGTGTTGTCGCTTCCAGCACCTAACCCACCGGAAGATGAAGGCTTACGAAGGCTTATCCTCATTTCATGCGACATTAAACTCACTTCATCTTATTGTACATGCGATACACCAATGTTATAATTGATAGGTAATTCAAGGAGATGGCGTTTGCTTCACAAAAAAAGAACGAACAAATTATCAAAACTGGTTTGTTCAAACGGTTCAAAATACGCGACACGGAAGAGAACGTGCAACGGCCTCCACTGAAATTATATCCAAGCAACATTCATTAAGTTGTTTGTAATATCCTTTGAAGGGTTCAAAATATCACTCAACGTCACATGACTAAAGATAGTTCACACTTAGTGTTTGTTCGGTGGCTTGTGGATAATATGACAGAGGAAGAGACCAATTAGCTGAACGGACATTCCCTCGGGTGTATAAGAGCTCTTTGAAACAGAGTGTGTGTACTTCGAACTTTTTCTGCAACTGATCGCTGTTTCAAGTAGAAAATGGGATATCAGCAATATTCCACATCGTCAAATTTACTACCCTGTACTTGCATCGTCGGTTTTCCTGGTAAGGACTGGAACTGAATGGTTATTATTTGTGGCTCCGTCCAAGTTATTATGCGTGCGGTGTTGTAGATTATGCAGATCTTGCTGTCCAGGTGCTCAGTCTATGTATTATTTCAGAAAGTGGGAATGAGAAGAAAACGATGCTGTCATTTTTTGCAAAATGTAATTTATATTACGTTAATGTTGTATTTCTGCACGTCAATTTGTGAAGATTTCAAACATTTACATTTCTTTATGTATGATCGACCTGAGTATTGACTCACAATATCGTGACGGTTGACTGAAGAGCGGGAGAAACAGGGAAACAATTCCTGGCAGCATTCAATTCAGCTGCAAACTGTCGCCAGCTTTTCCTGTGTCTCACTGAAAATTGAGTTCTTCCTTGCTCATCCCCAACTGAGGGAACTAGAATTGTATAGTCCCCACGCAAGTCCGTGTCGTCAAACTGTCAGGGCAAAAGCAATGTTGTCTGGAAAAATACACCAAAGCAGCTTGTCCGTCGGAATAAAAACAAATGTTCCGTCATGTCATCACCCTTTCGAATTGCTTCAATTGTTACCAGTGCAGTCATTGCGAAGTACCTCTGTTCTGAATGTTCTCATGTGTTAACTTGCAAGTACCATTTGGAGTTCCATCAACAAATATGACCTGTTTTTTTGTGTCTCGCTGATAGTTGACAAACAACTGGGAAATCAAAAGTGGTTTTATTTTACTTTAAAGACGAGTGTCTGTTAATTCTTTACGTATTTTCCAAAGAAGAATATTGTCCTCTGAACAGTTTCTGCAGCCGTTTCCCCACCAGTGACTGTCCTTTTCTTAGGACACTCAACTTCATCCCCCACAGGGAGCGGGAGTAAGATTTGTGTCCCATTACTTTAATCACCTCGTTCATTTGGTGCTTCGTTTCTCGTTCTCCACTTTAGCCACTAGTAAACGATACTGAGTATATCGACCTTTATGGTTGTAAATTGATTATTATTTCTACAGATGCTCTGAACGTATTCATTCCCACAACTTTTCACTATCACGCATGTCCCGGAACTTTGATTTTCACGCCCTGTGCGACGACCGCGCTCCCCATTGATTTCTTCTGCCCTGCGGCTTCCCGCGTTTGACACCTCGATGGTATCTTCGTTGCAGGCGGTGCGGCAGAGTGACGGCTCACTTTAACGGGGATGATGTGACTCTCTGTCCCGAATATGCCAGAGAGGCATTTAACATATTGTGACGTCTAAGGCTTTCCACGTCGTCTCCAAATATCTCTCGAATCAGATGTAATTGTTCAAGAAATTTTACAGGTGTAATCTTAAATATATTCATTTCAAAACTGACCTAACTGAGGTCAGTTAATCTATAGTAGTAAAAGCTTCAATCAATGTGAAATTAAAACAAATCATTCCACTGCAGTGCCACTCCTGGAAGTCGCCAACCCCATTAAACCATAGGGACTGTGCTGGATGCCCTCGCCTTTGTATCCGGCCATCTGTTCACTGCATGACAGAACCACCCGAAGGCGCTCTTTTCTTCGCTCAACCTCAAGCTTTCCTTCTTGTCGGTTGACTTCATAACGTTAAGCAAGCGAGAACTCAGATTTATGTAGCACGCGAAGTGTTAGTCTGATCGGCCATCCGCATCGCATTTCGTCAGCGCAGGCGGACTGGTCACATGACAGGGGCTTCAGGCAGTGGCCCGAATCGAATATCAATTTTAATGTATAATTTAATGCATATTGACCAATCTGGGTCCGTTGGTAGGTAACGGAATATTTTATCATTTCTTTCAGTTAATTTAACGGCAATTGTGGTTCTGTCCCGCGGTAAATGTGGTCTCTCCAAATGCATCACTCGCTACCTGGTGGCCATGGCTGCAGAAGATCTGATGGGCATTGTACTTGCTGTTGTATTGGAGCAGATTAATTTTCTCTATTTGTTTGCTTATTCCTTGTTGAGAACTCCGGTGTGCACTGTGATACTTGTCCTACGGCTTGCAATCTCGGAGTGTTCCGTTTGGTTCACGGTTGTTTTCACTTTCGATCGCTACGTCGCCATCTGCTGTCAGAAGCTGCGGAAACATATTGCACCGAGAGAACAGCTACTGTGGTGACAGTAACAGTGTGTGCAGGGAGCTGTGTTCGGGCTATTCCATTTTATTTGGAGTGGATCCACGCGCTGCGCTGTAAAAGCTGAATACTTAACGTCACCCATGTGGAGAGCCTACAGGTTATGTAACGGTGTCGTAACTCCGGTGTTACCAGTCTGCTTAATTCTGCTGTTTAATACTTTAACTGTAAGACACATCGCGGCAAATCAGGTCCGCCTGGGACTCCGGGAGAGCAGAAAATCAGAAGGATCCAGAGGTGGAGAACCGGAGAAAATCAATGATTTGTTGTTCTTTCTATCAGCTAATTTCGTTTTACTCTGGATGCCCTATTTTGTGTACACTATGAATTGGCAAGCGGAAAACTATTACTACACAGACAGATACCTCAGCACGCCGAGATATATCCTACAACAGTTTGGGTATATGTTGCAGTTTCTCAGTACCTGCACCAACACGTGTATCTATGGACTGACACAGAGGAAGTTTAGGGAGGAGCTGAAGAATGGAGTGAAATATCTGTTTACATTAAATGGGCAGCTCTGTAAAAATTACTATTCCATGTAAATAAATAGGCTTTCAAGTAAATATTTGAAAAAAAAGTACGTTTCAGTTTGTTTCGCAAACATACGAAATCTTTACAGGCGGGTGATTGAAAATCAGTTCGCTTTTACAGCTCTTCAAAAATTATTCGGTCTGTTTTATTTGTGGCTTAGAACTACTGTTTCCATCCTGCTGCATAGTGTTTAGGTTTAAAACGATAGATGAATTCAGAGATTTGGCAACAACTATTTAATTATTATTTTCACTGCAGGACTATTAGCCCATGAGATTAAGTCCAATGTGGCTGACGAAACAATATTTCAGAAGTGAGAATGTGAACAGGAATCGATCGTGATTACAGTGATCGATAGAGTGAACACACCATGGCCAAAGGCCTACTTAGTAGGGAAACACAAACACAACGAGTTTTGCAAAACAAAAATCCCCGACTCATCGGAAAGTTGTCCTTTTCAGTACGTATTTTCGTAGCATTTTTTATTGTTATGTCAGATTTCCAGCATCTTAGGTTCACCGTGATATAATAGTTTGTTACTGCGAATATGTTCGTGCTGACTTGTCAGCAGTAGCGAAGTATCAGGGGTTTCGGTATATTTGTCTGTCAGTTATGTGTGCTGAGGTTCGCCCATTGAACTTCGGTTATGCTGACTCCTTTGATGTCCTCAAACCCTGTGTAATCGCCTGCATGTTTGTTTGATGATGTGGATGGTGTTCATGCTTTCTGCTGATCTTCAATAAAAGCTAGAATTATATTGAACTTTCTCCAAACTTATTCCACTCCACTATTTCGTCACTTGTAGCAACGGAGAATTTTCAAGGAGAATTGAACATCTGCAGCAGAGCCAATTCTCAGTAAATACTGTCTATAACCAGCATTAATTTGACGCCCCAAGTCGTAACATGAGTCTTCAGCACTCCCCGTATTTCTGTCAAAGACAAGCAAGCTCCTGAAAATGGGATCTCCGTGTGTTGTGGGAGACTGCAAGATATTTGGATATGATTGAGAATGGTGAAATTAAATGTTCCACGAAGTCCAGATAAAATGTTTGAGAAGAGCAGCTGAGTCTGTCAAACACCTTGGGCGTGCTGTTGTATCAGGATTGTGCTAAACAACATGATTAACGCTTGTTGCTGTCGTGATGTCATGCAAAAGTATGTTATCTATCGTGTGTATAAAAATAGGAGATATTGCAATTGATGAGGAACAATTTGTACTGGATTTTGAATACAGCCAAGGAAGATAATGTGGAAGGCACGGCTGATTTTCGTCCCCAGGGCTTCATAACAGCTGCGGGGATATGAAAGATATCTTCTTGCTTTTAGAAGTGTTGATTTCTGGTCTGAATCAGCAGGTTTTAACTTCAAACTGTGGTCTTGGCCGAGATGTGTGAAGGTTTCTCGAAGTGTATTCAATTTGCCGTTGCCAGGAGCAATAGATGGGATGTGAGATCTGTGATCACCAGAACAGTGTTATCACTTGTGTATTAAAACGATATTCTTGAACATATGGATTTAATCAGAACCACAAATGTTCATGAGCGTGGTCATACCGGCGATTGAACTAGGGACCTCATGCATCCAAATCATGTGTTCCCCAATTGTGCCAGATGCACAACACATGGCAGGAATTTTATATTTTCTCGTGTGTGTCTGCGCTGGCACAAGGCAGAGTCGTTGACACACAGGAAATCGGATCAGAAACAGGTCATTCGGAAATTGAAGCTAGGTCTAGAATTTAATTATATCATAGCCCTCGTCAAAGTTCGGACCCCTTTTCCAGGTCACTCCCCATACCTTTGAGGCCGTGTGTGTCAAGAAGTCTGCCTGTCCATTTCTCAGAAGACACATTGTTTGGGGTTGAGACTGCGCGAGCGAGAGGAGCGGTTGGCGCGATCCCGGGACACACACTCATCATTAAACTGTATATTTCATGCCACGCATAAGACAAGTACGCGTCGTTCAATCACGTAACGTGTGCGTGTGTGTGTGTTTGTGTGTGTGTGTGTGTGTGTGTGTGTGTGTGTGTGTGTGTGTGTGTGTGTGTGTAGAAAAAAATGAGGCAGGGGTGGATGAGAGAAAACTTACATGAAAATTAATACGACACAGCATGCTCAAATAAAAATACAAACAGGAATATGGTGTAAATTCGCATCCGTGGTGAAAAATTGAGAGCAAATATTTCATTGGCCTGACGTTTAATCATATCGTTTCACTCTTAACCTAAGTCCATAAATATTCCAAACCAAACGAAAATACATTGCAGCGGAAGTCCAACAACGGATTTGGCTTATTTCCAATGACGTCACTTTATTTCAGGTGCACATTGAATGAAAGGGAAATGGAATATCCGGGATACCGATCTTGAGAATTAATAAGAAGAGCCCCCACTGAGCTCAGTGAGGCAGCGACCTGCCGCCAACCGGCACTGAGGGGCTGAGTCCAGCGTAACAGCTGCACATATCTACATGAGTCAATTGAATAAAGGGCATGAAAGGCATTAGTGTTCATAAGAGTATCTCTTCATTCAATCTCACCATGAATGCACTGATTTAATAGCGAAACGTACGTAAAGAAGGGCATGTCTGAGAATATTGCGTGAACGAAGTATTTTTTTAAATCTAAGCGAAACTGTCGGCCAGTCCGGCCTCCGGATAGCGCGGTGTTCGTCAGTTGAACATTGACTTCCGCAACAGCTGCCGGATGACCATCGTCCCTGTGTGGGCTCGGACCACCAACGTTGCGGTTTGCATATGACACCCTGCAGGAAGCGGAATAAATTGGCCATTCTCGGGTGGTAGATGGTGACCAGTGATCGGTGCTGAGACCCAGATTTTCATAATCTGCATCAATGGTGTGGATCAGGGAGTCACGGACAATATAAAACAGAAAATGTTGGAAACACTCGGAGGTCGAGCAGCATCGATGGAGACAGAAACAGAGTAAACGCGTCAGGTCGCTTATTGAAGGGCTTTGGTTCTAAAATCTGATCTCCATTCTCTTTTCACAGTTGCTAGCTGACTTGATGAGTGCTTGAGGATTTTCTGTTCTTGTATCAGATTCCAGTATCTGCAGTTTGTTTGTCTTTCACGGACAATATCCAGGTTTGCTGAGACCTCAAAGCTGGGTATCAGTGAGCTTGTGAAGAGGATACGCAGAGGCCTCAGTGGGATATCAACAAGTCAAGGGAATCGGCGACGGGACGGCGGATGGGATTTAATAGGGAAAATTGCGAGAACGGGTTTAGAAACAGGATTTTGTTTCAGGGTCAGAGGTTGAAATGTGTGTATGTCATGCAAGCCCGGTGACATTCTGCGCAAAGCTCAACAAACTGACATGCAGGGTCAGCAAGCAAGTGGGAGCCAAAAGGTATTTTGGTCTTATTGCGGGAGCGTTCATGGATAAGAGCAAATACGTCTCACTAAATTGTACATGGCCCGAGAGAGACGGTACCTTAAATATGCAAGCGCTTGAATCGCAGGCGGCAGTACTCAAGAATTAATTCTGATAGATGAAAGATCACGGCCCATTTGTTGGAGACAGAACTCTGCAAAAAGCCTCCCAGATCTTTTTAATAAGTAAATATTAATGACAATGTTTCAACGTTGCAAAATTAAAATTAGAATTATTCAAAATTTATTAGCTCATACTAAAACATACCTGGGAAATGGACATTAAAAGCCATATTTCTTTCAAGAAAGTGCCCCCCTCCCTCCCAGTAGGAGTCCTTCGATATGAATTGCTTCTCTGTCTGGGATTGACGTTCCTACTTTAAAGAGCGAATCACAACAAAAATAAACACGATCTGAAGTGACAGGCAGCAAACGCAGCGGATAGAAAATTCATGCAGTCAATGGGACAGTAGAGTAGGGATAACGAACAAGAATGAACCTGGAAATACATCAGAGTAATCACCTAAATGTTAGATCCCTGTTCACGTCAAGCAAATCTGCTATTTTTATAACCGCCTGTTAACGATTCCTGAATTTGGACAGGCTGTGCTCTCGTTAGCGCAGGATCACGATAGAAAACAACTTCACTGTAAGAGAATGGAAACAACGTGAATACAATACTGACGGTCCCGAAGCAAACTCACCATTTGACTGAGTCTGAGTGAATCTGTCAGCTGCTTGTTTGTATTAAGCGGCGAAAACTAAACCATTGACGGGACACCGTTTTGAAGTAGTTAAACGATCGTTGAAATAAAGTTCCATCCGTGAGATGGTAATCTTGACACAGGAAGTGAATATAGTGAGAGGGAATCCAGAGGAAGTGCCAAGTGAGGGCACAGTGCGAATGAAGTCGGAATTGGACGTTTTACGAAGAGGAATCCAATGGGTGAGACACGGACGTGCCTCTAAACTGATGTGCCGGAGGGGAAATGATTGGCGGAGGTGAGATGTTTGGCGGAGGGCAACTGCTCTGTTCTGTGGAGTTTGAATTGCGGCAGAGGGTGGCACTGAATCGAACGCCATATGTGCAGACATCGAAAACAGGAGCAGGAGTGGGTGACTGGAGCATTGAAACCAGATCTCCTTTACAATCTTATAATCAAATGTTATAACAAGATCAACTCTGCAGTGGCGTCCTCGGAGACCTGAAGCCTTTTCCGCCAATTAATAAGGTCTTGGTCAACTGACTGGAATCTAGATTTTCCCTCAGGAGGAACCAACCTCTCAACACCCATTCTGCAATGACCTGTCTCGATCTGAATTTCAGTGGAGGGCTTTGCACGTTCTATTTCGTGTCCCGTATTTTGAACCGTTTCAAAAGGCCGTTTTTATCCATTTGTTTGTTCTTTTTTTATACCAAACACCATCAATTACCATCCAATTATAACCTTGGTGTATCACATGTACTAGTAGGATGAAGTGAGTTTAATGTCGCAGTTGAAATGAGAGAGAAGCCTTCGTGAGGAAAGATGGTTCAGCTACCTTCTTTCAGGTGCGTTTTAGGTGGGTTTAATGCTGGAAGCGACAATCACGGATGGTTGATATATAAGGTAACAGAGGTTTACTGCATGCCCGTTCGTCCATCATTAACACCCTCTCACTGTTCTAAATTCACAGGATACAATCCCTGTCGAAAGTGTCCTCCTAAGACAATCTGACAGATTTCAGGTACTACTCTGGTGAAATGTCTAATCTGCTTCCCCCCTTAACACCATTCCTTTAAAGTTCAGTACTCAACATGGTTCTCCAGATTTTGTGTCAGGATTGCCCTCCGTAAATGAAGAACAATCACTTTACTTCTGGATTCAGGTCCGCTCGCTAGAACGTCTGTTCCCTAAACCAATTACTCCCTGCATATGTGTTCACGCCTTTTGGGATTAATGTCCTCGGACATCAAAATCACTTTGACTGTTAGAGGGCGACACAATATCACCATTTAGATAAAATACTTCCCTTTTTACAACTGTTTTGTTGTATCACATGAATTCTCATGGGATTGAAGTTAACCCACCCACATCATGTTCTTCTACTTCTTTGTAGATTGGGACCGGTTTGGAAGAGGCAGTTGAATAAGGAGACAGTGAGTGACGTTGGAAGTAAGCCATGGAATTTGAGGGGCTGGAAGCGAGAGAGGAGGAAGGCACCTGGGAATGTGGAACAAATTGAAGGAGTGGGTAATGTTGCAGAGGACTTAATTCGGGAAAAAGAGAGATTGTTTGCAGTACAGAACTAACGCACACTGAACCACGCTGACTGCCTGTGTTTATCTCATGCCTTACCTTGTACAGGTTAACTCTGTCCTTTAGATTGGTTTTGAATAAACTTTTCTACGACTGACGGCGTACTAATAGATCCGTTATTGGACCTTACTTCTGCACTCCGTTTTGGTAATGGGGACCAAATTTGCGACATTTACTGTCACCCAGAACCATAACTGTACCCAGAGTTAAGAAACTCCATCAACACTCCTGAGAATTTATCTCTTTGTCTCCAACAACAGTCCGATGTTCTTCGGTGGTCCGAGGTCGTGTGCAGGGGAAAATCATTGGCATGAGGACACGAGAGGCGATTGCCGTTTTTAATGCAAAGTTTTTATCGGAGAGGAATTGATGTATCAGAATTATCGATAGAATCTGCACCTATGAAATAGTCATAAAAGTAAGGGATGTATATCAATTTTCTTTATTTAAGGAAAGACTGCACCAACGCTCATGTATGTGAAATGGGTTGTCCAAATTGATTCAAGCTATACTTTAAAGCACTATTTTCAGTCTGTGTACACAATGCAACCAGCGGCCTGCCACCTATCTGTACGCAGCATCACATGCGGTTATCGGATCTGTTTGGACTTTCTGATGTCATGAGACGAACGGGCATGCAGTAAACTTCTGTTACCTTATATCTCAACCACCCGTGGTTGTCGCTTCCAGCATTGAACCCACCTAAAACGCACCTGAAAGAGGGTAGCTGGACTATCTTTCCTCACGAAGGCTTATCTCTCATTTCAACTGCGACATTAAACTCACGTCATCCTACGAGTACATGTGATACACCAATGTTATAATTGGACGGTTATTGATGGTGTTTGGTATTTTAAAAAAGAACAAACAAATGGATAAAAACGGCTTTTTCAAACGGTTCAAAATACGGGACACGAAATAGAACGTGCAAAGCCCTCCACTGAAATTCTTTCCAAACAACATTCAATTAAATTTTTTCAAATTCTTCTAGTAAGAACAGTTTTTCAGGCATTGAATTGTTTATCCCTCGTTAAGCTGTACCTTGTTTATTGTGTTTCTGTGTGTGTGTGTGTGTGTGTGTGTGTGTGTGTGTGTGTGTGGTGTGTGTGTGTGTGTGTGTGTGTGTGTCTCATCCTCGTTCGGATTCCCCCTCACGTTCGCGGTGCCCTGCGTGTGTGTGTGAGTGTGAATCTGTTCACATTCATTCTGTCATCGCGTTTGTCTTTGTTAATAAACCATTTTTAAATTACAAACACTGTGTCAAAATATTCCACCACCTTTAAGATTCCAAAAGAACCGTTTCACACAACACATGTGGACGGAATACTGTCTGTCCTATAAATAGATGGAGCGAGTTCAGAGGTATTTACTCAAGAGAGTGGAGCCTACAACTAGCACAAGCTGCCAACATTTCCGAAACATTTCCCAGTGATTCCCAAGGTCTCGAATTGCCTCAAATGCATACGCTGCGGAAAGCGTAACTGCACCTAAACCTAGGCCTAACGAAACCCAAGCCGAAAGGAGTTTTTCGTACGAATCAAATTTGTACAACTCAAAACGCAAGAACAGTACCTCAGGTAACATGGTCACAAAGGTGGCCGCGATACACCAAAGGGGCTTCTGCGAAAAACAAACATTATTCTGTGCAGTTCAATGCCGACCACTTTGTCACACCCCTGACTTTGGTTTTCCCTCCAAACCCAGAATCCCACTCCCAAACACAATCAACCCAATCATTCTCAGTAACTGCTGAAAACCAACGTCTGCACAAAAATACAGGTTACTTCACTGATACCTGCAGACCAATGTTCTGTGCTCAGGAACCAGTTCCATATTTAAATCAACTTCACCTTCCAGGGACATCCCTGCAACTGTAGTAAGCTACCACATTTCAGAAAACGTTTTCCAAAAATGTCACTCAAAGGGTTACAATCCCTCTCTGTGGGTAGGCATTCATTTGTATCCCAATGTTTCAACCCCAGACAAATGATACGAATGTTCTTTATGTTGCAATGAATCGTGGCAACGATTGTCTTGTTCATTTTGCATCAGAAAGAAGATCCAGACAGGCAGTTTGTGATTCACCAGTGCCATTTCTCCACTGGAGCAGAGGTTGATGTTTATAATCTCGCATTATGAACTATAAAAACTTGGTCACAGAGACACCCCACCGGGACTCCAGGTAACCAATGGTCTTCCCTTCACTGAACTGGGAGACGAGAAAACCTCGGGAGTGTTGATACCATCCCTCTCTCATCAAAATTTCCAACCTCCCCAAACAGCAAGGCAGCCCCCAGAACCCGACACGACTTGCTCTTCTCCTATCTCCATTATTCCTGTTCTGCAGTATCTCCCTCAATGAGTTTCTGGCCTTCAATTCCCCACGGCCCAGATACATGTCCTCTGACCACTGCTTCTCGATCCTGAACTATACCATACTCGATTCGAGTTTACAGCCCCCATCAGATGTTGGAATTCACGCCCCTTCTTGCACCACCCGTCTCCGATCTGATCAAGCTGACGACTGACCTCAGAACATGCTCAACAGGTGACACATTTTACCAAAGAAAGCGAATTTCTGGGAATTAATCTCCACTGAGCGAACAGTACAGTGATGAAAACAGTCACCGCCCATTACACCTGCAGCACGTCAGCTCACCCACAAATTTCTAACTTCTCTACCCAAAATGCTGATGGAAATTAGAGGTGTGCCTGGGTGCTAGAGCTGGAAACAATTCTGAAGATTGAATGGAGACAGTGACGGACACCAAAAATTTCATGTCAATGGATGAATGCAGCGAGGCTTGGGAATTGGTGATGAGTTTCTTGTCTCCAACATTTGCCTTCCAAAATCTCTGTTGCCCACCTGCCATTGCATTCCACCATTGACCCAGCCTTGATCCCGTATTTACTGTCTGACACTCATTCACAGGAAAGCAATGAGTCACGGTGGTTGATGTCCAGAATTCTCCAAACATTCCACCAATTTTTACAAATGCACCAGAGTTGGCATCTTTCCGGATGCATCACAGGTTGTATGACAACTGTTCTGCTTATGACTGCAAGAAACTGCATAGAGTTTTGGACACAGCTCAGCACATCACAGAAACCAGCCTCCCGTCCCTGGATGTTCTACACTACTCGGTGACTTGGCAAAGCAGCCAGTATAATCAAAGACCTCACCAACCTCGGCATTCTCTCTTGTCCCCCTCACAATAAGTATAAGATGCACAAGCCGCAAAGCACGAATCACCAGGCTAAAGGACAGCTTATATTCTGCTGTGATTAGACTCTTGAACGATCCTCTCATACGTAAAAGGTAAACCTTTGAGCTCACAATCGACCTCGTCGTGGCCCGTGCACATTATTGCCGGCCCGGACTGCCCCTTCTCTGTAAAATAAACTTCATTCTGCATTCTGTTCTTGTTCTTTCCTTTTTGTACTATCTCAATGTACGTATGTATAAAATGATCTGTGCCGATGGCAGACAAATCAAAAGCTTTTCACTGTAACCCATAACATGTGACAATAATAATTACCAATAATAAACCGATTATCAATCAGGGAAGATGCTACAGAGCAGGACAACACGGGTAATGATGTCCGGATTACTTCTAGTCCCCCGTGCCAGTGAGAGCAGGAACAGAAAGATGGGCCAGATCAATGTGTGGCTGAGAAGCTGGGGCAGGGGGCAGGGATTCAGGTTCTTGGGTCTTTGAGGTTTCTTCTGGGAAGAAGTGACCTTAACAAATGTCAGCGTCCAGTTCATTGTCTGATGCACGCGCATGTGCCATGAAAATGAGACTTGCAGCAGCAACAGAACCACACATATTTAAAGAGCAATACTATCTATACAGACCCTTCGGCCAAACGAGTCCATGCCGACTACATTGACAACCCAGTTGTTCCCAATATATTGCATCATGCAAGGACAGTTCAGAAGAAAAACGTTTAATTAAACATAAATTATACACAACTATACACAAGAGGGACCCGTTGCAACTGAACAGGAGCGGCACCAATATCATGGGAGGGAGACTTCCTGGTGCCACTCGGGGGTGTTTAAACTGGATCGGCAGAGTGGTGGGGAACTGAGAAGGAGGAAGGCCGATGAGAGTTTGGCGGTAAATCCTGCAGTAAGCGAGATCAAGTTCATCCCCAGGACAGGAGCAAGGTGGAGGGAGAGGTGAGACCGCTGTATTATACTGATTTAGTTCAATGCAAAAGGCCTAAGGGGCCAGGTGGACGAACTTAGCACGTGTGTTGGCTCTGGAGACTGGGATATTATCTCCATAAGGGAAACACGGCTGAAGAAGGGCTGGTGTGGCAGTTCAGTTTTCCAAGATACAGGTGTTACAGGCGGGACAGAGGTACAAGTCGGACAGGAGGGTGGTACAGGTGATTCTGCACATGGTGGAAGCTGGGGACACGGACACAGAGTGCTGGAGGAGCTCAGCGGGTCAGGCGGCATCTATGGAGGGAAATAAACAGTCGATGTTTCGGGGGGTTATCCTTCATCGGGACTGTAGCGGAAGAGGGCAGAAGGAAGTACACTGAAGGCCAGGGAGGGGGAGGAGAACAGGCTGGCAGGTGACAGGTGAGTCCATTTGAAAGGGCTGAGATAGGTAGGTGGTGTGTGGGGGGGGGGAATGAAATGGAGTGATGTAAGCAGTTGATGGGTCATTGGTCGAAGAGGCAACGGGGTGAAGAAGAAGGAATGCGGCAGGAGGGGACAGGAGAACGTGGAATGAAGGGAGGAGGTGGGGAAAATATGGGCAGGCAGTAAGGGCGAAGAACGGGAAAGAGAAGGGAGCAGTGGGCGCAGGGATAAAGAAGAGAAAGGGAGACGGGGAGAGTGAAGGTGTGAGTGGTGACCGGTAATTCGAGAAATCGACGTTGACGCCGTCAGGTCGGAGACTACAATGGCGGAATATCAGATGTTGTTCCTACAACCTGCGTCTGACCTCAACGTGAAGTAGAGGAGGCCGTGGATGGACATGTCGGTATGGAAGTGGGATGCGGAATGGAAGTGGCTGGCCACCGCTTGATCCTTGCTTCTGCGACGGACGTAGCGAAGGAGCTCGTCGAAGCGGTCACTCATTCTGCGTCTGAAATCACCGATGTAGAGCAGGCTGCACCGGGAATGCCGAATTCAAAGGATTACACCCCCATTCGCTTGTGAAACGCTGCCACACCTCGAAGGACTGTCTCGGGCACTGAATGGTGGCGAGGAAGAAAATGTATGGACAGGTGCAGCACTTGGTGCGGTTACAGGGATAGTGCCGGGAGAGTTATCTGCAGGGAGGGACGTGTAGACAAGGGATTCGCGGAGAGATCGATCCGTGCGGAAAGAAGACGGGTGGGGACGGTAGTTGTGCGTGGTGATCAGATCCCATTGGAGGTGGTGGAAGGTGCGGATAACGATGTGTTGGATTCGGAGGGTCGTGTGGTGGTAGATGATCATAAAGCGAACCTTGTGCTTTTTATGTCGGGGTTGGAGTGGATTGGGTAACAGCGGAGGTGCGAGAAATGTGGGAAATGGGTGTGAGGGTTACAGTGGTGTGGTGGAAGGAATACCCTGTTTCCTGGACAAAGAGACTGATGTTCTGCAATGAAAAGTCTCATCATGAGAAGAGGTGCGGAGGAATTTGGAGAAGAAATCAGCATCCATGAAAGTGACTGGGTGGGAAGAAGTGTAGTCAAGTTATCTGTGGGAGACAGTGGGTTTGTAAAAGTTGTCTGTGGTTAATCTGTCTCCTGAGATAGAGATAGAGAGATCTAGAAAGTGGCGAGATGTGTCGGAGATGGACTGCGACACAAACCTGGACCTCAGCCTCGTCCCGGCCGAGACCTCTCATATCGCCGATTTGCATTGGGCTGTACCCATCTTCCTCTGCTTCCTGGGGACACCGAGATAGTAGGCGGGGACGGTAACAGACGAACAGTACCTACGAACAATAGGTGCGCATTTTTCTGCATTGGTCATTTGACTGACAGCTCGCGGGCCAATGAGGCAGTGAGTAAGTTTCCATTTTGACATGAGCAACATAGAAATAAAGGCAACTGGATAAATGTGCAGAGGTCCCGTTGCCTGCAAAATACAAGGAGATATGATCGCACTGGACGGAATGCAGGAAGGATTGGAGTGTGGAGTCACTGGAGCTGGTCTAGCGAGGATTGGGGTGTGAATGGACTGGAGAGGGTGCAGATATTATTGAGGATGTGATTGCACTTGAGAGGGTGCAGAGAGGATTGGGGGGGGGGATGGTGATTGCCCTGGTAAAGGATGAAGAAGAGATGTAATACAACGTCGGGAAGTGTACTCTTTTCTGAGGAGCTGGTGCCGGGGGCAAGGATTCATGCTTTGAGTCCTTTGAGGTTTATTCCGTGGTCTGGGCGACCTGTACTAGAGGGACAGTTTGCTTTGAACCAGAGAGGAACCAATATCCTTGCAGGGAAATTTCCAATGCTGCATGAGATGGTTGAAACCTGTTTCGCCGGGGGTGGAATTCCGAGCGGGATAAAGTCTGTGGATAAAGACAGCGAAAGCAAATCAAGATATCACGATACTCAGTTAAACTACATTTATTTCAGTGCCCGTGGTTAAATAAATTAGGCGGGCGAACTAAGAGCATGGCTTGGCTCTGGCGGACTGGGATGCTCTTGATATACAAGAATCACGGCTGAGAGAAGGGCAGGACTGGCAGCTGAACACTCCAGGATGTAGATGCAGAGGAACAGAAGAACGTGAAGAGGCGGAGCCTTTTTGAAAAGTGAGGACGTACAAACGATGCTCAGCGATGACATTTGAGGGGGGGATGGTCCACGAAGGCCAGATGAGTAGACATTGAAACAAGAAGGTGATGGTCTCTCTTAGTGGGGCTTACCAGGTTTACCCTTCACCATAAACAGGAACATGCTGCTCCCGGAACCTTGATATCACCGTTTTTAAAAGCCTCCGATTGCACTTCGTTCCTTTTTCGCTTCAAACAGGCTCAACCAATCGAGGTTTTGCTAGATCCAATCTCACTCCCCCCAATTAGACTTTTCCAGTTTAGGGCTGGGTAACCTGTGAAATTAAAATCTCCCGCTTATACAACCCTATAATTGTTACAACAATGAGGTCCAATGGAATCCATGGAGATTTGGTTATGTGTTTGGCTTTGGAATCATAAGAGGCATACCAGCGTCTCTGCTTCGACTGCAGTTAAGGAGATTTGGTTTTCATCGAAGAGACTTGTAATTTCTACAGATGTACGGTGGAGATTATTCTAACAGTTTTCTGGTATGGAGTCTCAATGCACAGGATCGAAGGAGGGTACAGAGGGTGTGGAGTCAGCCAGCTCCATCAGCTGCACAACCCTCCCCACCATGGAGGGCATGTTCAAGAGGAGCTGTCTCAAAAATGCGGCATCCGTCACTGAGGACACTCACCAGGCAGTATGAAGATCCTCACTCAAAGATCCATGAGCGGCCTCCTCCCCAACACTAACCCAAATTCAACAGGAAATTGAATATATTCCAGTGGAGGTCAGAAGGTGCAGGCACATCAACCAGAAACAACTTGAACACCTGATAGGGACACAAGCCCGGCAGAGAAAGTTCTACATTCTCACCAAAATACACAAGCACTCAGACACTTGTACCGTACCCGCTGAAGTACCTACGGGAAGGCCCATCCTATCAGACTTTAACAGTGAGTCCTACATGATAGCAGAATACATTGATTCCTTCCACAATCCAATGTCAGAAGAAAACCTAGTTACATCAAAGACACATACCACTTCGTCAAAATAGTCAATTACCTCTCATTTCACCCTGACACCATACCTTTTGCCATTGGCTTTGAAAACCTATACACAAATATAGTGACAGACAGAGGCATACAGGCAGTCAGAGAGGTACCGCAGAAATACCCATACCCGGAGAAGGCAGACGCGGCCTTAGTCAAACATCTCTACCTGAGCCTGACAAAAGATGACTTTGATTTTAATGATGAATTCAACTTCCAGGTCAAAGGCACGGCAAAGGAATGAAGTTTGCCCCAGACTATGCCAACAAGTACATGGCAAAGTCGGAATTGAGAATCGGCTCAAAATGTCCCAAAAAACCCACGGACCTACACAGACATCTGGACGAAATTTGGGGTGTTAGGACACATTCGGAGAGAGGATGAGAAGAATTCATCCAAACCTGAGCACTCATAACCCCTCCATAAAAGTGAAGGCCATCACAAGTGGAGGGAACGTTGATTTCCTGGACACCACAGTCTTCAAATTAGCAGCAGAAAATGCTGGCCAGAAACAAGCGACTAATCTATTCTTCAAGCCAACAGACATCCACACCGTCCTGAACACAGAAAAGCATCACCCAAAACACAGCTTCAGGGGCATAATCAAATCTCAACTGGTCCGGTTCCACCACATTTGCACCGGGGAGGAGGATTTCAACGAAGCCACCACTTCCCTTTTCACTGCACTCAAATGTAGAGGTTACAGTAAACGCAGACCCAGGAATAACAAATCAAATTTCTTGACGCCTCACAATTCCAAGTACAGAACAGGGCAACATCCAAGCTGCCACTGACAATAGGGTGCAGGAGAATGGCCATCAGTATCCACACACTAATTAAGACCCACTTACAGCAACTAAAGTGGAAGGTGAGCTAACTGAGAGAATACACAATAGTGTCAGCTTTTAAAAGGGCTCAGAATCTAAGAGACCTATTTGTTAATACCAAACTACACACAACTCCAAACTGTGGTGGTATACATTTTAGAGCCTGTAAAATATTTAAAAATAGCAAAGAGCATGCACAACAGAGCGACAGGTAAATTGGCACAGATAGAGCAGAGGATAACCTGTGACCGGCAGAATCTAGTCTGTACAATTCAGTGCAAATAATGCCACATCTTATACATAGGAGAAACAGGTAGCAGCTTAAGAGTTAGACTCACTGGGCACCTCAGTACTACTACAGGGCAACAGCAGAGCAGACTTGTTAGCAGGCATTTCCAGAGGCATGGGATCCAGTCTTTTGAGATCCTGGGCTTGGAAACTGACCGGCACTGAACAAGCTCCCAGTGAAAGACAGCAGTGAAGAAGTGAATTGAGTTATGACAAACCCACTCCCCAAATGTTCTAAACCAAGTCTGAACCAAGTCTAAATAAAATAAAATATCAAAATCGGGCCTTGTAAATTAGGCACAGAAAGATTATGGAGAAGCGTTTCCTAATAATTTGACTCTGCCTGGGGACCCAATGACAAAAATAGATCTTACCCCTCATCCAACATCAACTACCATGCGTTCCCACACACTTACATCCTGACCCAGACAGAACCCACTACCCTTAGACCAGTTACCATGTACCACGGCGTAATACCACATACATCACTAAACCTTCATGCTTGGGTCCTTTAAAAGCTTTTCCTCCAACACAGAGGAGGCAACACACATCCCTTCTGACTCCACATACACTGCCGTACAAAACCCCCAAACACCTACACCCGGGTCTCAGCGGCTCGCCCGACACGGCACATTACATGTTCCACTGCCCGCCATACTGCACACATACCGATATACATATACTGGCGTCTCAGACAGCTTCCTCACACAGGCCATACAATATGTAGCCTTCTGATCCCACATACACGTCGCTGCGTTTTTCCGTGGAAACCAACACCCGAATCCCAGGGAGCTCCTCTCACACAGCACATTAAACGTCCCACCCCCCGCCATCGTACATACATCCCTTTACACGTAGACTGGGGTCCTGGACAGCTTCGCCCAACACATGCGAAGCAACTGGCACCCCTAATACCTTATATATGCTCCCAAACAGTGCCACCGACACACTTAGCCAGGTCCCACTCAACTTGCCCAATACAGATTAGTACACCACAAAACCCTTTTTCTCAACGTTCTTCCATACATCCCAGTGAACAAAAAGTGGGACCTCATACACCGTCCCCTCACACATCCCAGCGAATAGGCACCCCTTCTGAGCCCACAGACACTCCCGTGTTACCCCCCTGTGCACTTACACCCAGGTCCCAGGGTATGACATGTCCCAATACCACTTCTCATTCCTACATACATGTCCAGATATCTCTACGGGCGCCTTGGACAGTCTCCCCTTACACAGGCCAGGATTGCACCAATCCCAGGCGGTTCATCCACCAACCCAAAGTACCTCCTCCATCTTCATACAACAAACACATCGACATGTCCAAAATTCACCACAATCTCCAGCGTTCACCTCACTTTAACATCTTCCATCCCCCACCAGCACCCCTACAAACCCTCGCTAACACCTCGACAAAACACTGGCCAACCACCTGACACCCCAAGACAGCAAGTTCTGGTCGCCTCACAACAGCATGCGGAAGCCATAGTGAGAGTGCAGAGGTGATTTACAGGGATGTTGCCTGGATTGGGGAGCATGCCTTATGAAAACAGGTTGAGTGAACTCAGCCTTTTCTCCTTTGGCGACGGAGGATGGGGGGGTGATCTGATAGATGTGTACAAGTTGATGAGAGTCATTGATCGTGTGGATAGTTAGAGGATTTTCCCAGGGCTAAAATGGTTGCGGTAAGAGGAAGCAGGTTTAATGTGCTGGGAAGTAGGAATAGAGGAGATGGCAGGGGTATTTTTTTTCCTCAGAGAGTGGTGAGTGTGTGGAATGGGCTGCCGCCAACACTGGTGGAGGCGGATACGACAGTGTCTTTTGAGAGACTTTTGGATAGGTGCATGAAGCTTAGAAAAAATAGAGGGCTATGGGTAAGCCTTGTCATTTCTTAGGCAGGGACATGTTCGGCACCACTTTGTGGGCCTAAGGTCCTGAATCGTTTTCTATGTTTCTATGTTTCAACACACCAACAAGCCAAATTCCTCAACAAACCCAATAAATCCTCCCCAAGTCACATACACGAAGACAAAACCTGGGGCCCCCATCCGACCCTATTAAGATATGGAATAAAGAATGAGTCAGAGATCCCAGTAAAGGCGAGTGAAGCGGGATCGGGTGAAGGAAGGCGTGGGCCAGAACGGAGTGGCAGGTTCCAGTGAGACTGAATCTCCAGTGACGAGATCAATGAACACAAGGAGGAATATTTCCCACTGCTCCCTAACAAACAAACAAACGTGGATGAACATGTGGATGGGTGGGTTGGTAAGTTCTCAGATGATACAAAGATTGGTGGAGCTGTGGATTGTGTTGAAGATTGACAAAGGATACAATGAGATATAGGTCAGTTGCAGATATGGGCGGAGTATTGGCAGATGGAGTTTAATCCGGCGAAATGATCGGTGTTGCACTTCGGGATATCAAATATAAATTGACTGTACCCTGTCAATGGCAAGTCTCTTCACGGTGTTGATGGACAGAGGGATCTTGTGGTATAACTCCATAGCTCTATAAAAGTGGCTGCACAGGTTAACAGTTCGGTGAAGAACGCGGATGGCATGCTTGCCTCCGTTATTCAAGGCACTGAGTTCAAGAGCCGGGAGTTATGTCTCTGCTATATGAAACTCTGCTTAGGCCGCACCTGGAATGTTGCATTCAATTCTAGTCGCCCCGTTACAGGAGGGATGTGGAGTGTTTGAAGAGGGTGCCAAGTTCCAGGTTGCTGCTTGGATTAGACAGTATGTGCTGTTGGGAGAAGTTGGTCAAACTTTGGTTGTGTTATCTGGAGCGTGAGTGGTTGAGGTGAGAACTGATAGCAGTTTATAAGATTACGAGAGGCACAAATACAGTAGATAACCGGTTTCTCTTTCCCAGGGGCGAAGCGTCCAATACCAGAGAACAAGCTTTTAAGTTGAGAGGCGGTAAGTTCAAAGATTTGTGCGGCAGTTTCTTTTTAGCCAGGGAGTGTTGTCTGTTGGAATGTCAGGTGTGGCGGTGGAGATGAATACGACTGGGGCACATGGATGCACAGGGAATGGACGGTTGTGGACATTGTGTCGGCAGAAATGATTAATTTAGTTAAGAATTGAAAAACTTGTTTGACTTGTCCGGAACAATATCGTGGCCCGAAAGGCCTGTTCCTGTGTTGTACTTTGTTTATTGACCCAGGTTTCTTGATCTGTGGCGTAAAACATCAACTAGCGTGAAGTAATTATGCCGAGAAGAACCGATCCCAGATCAGTCAAAGTCAAGGTCGAGTTTATTGTCAGATGCACAGGTACACGAACGCACAGGTGCAATGAAAAACCTACTTGCAGTGGCATGACAGGCACGTCGCATTATTTAAACAGCATTTTCAAGGAAAACAATTTAACAAATACACTATTTCTTCAAGGAAAAATGCTCATGTAGACTAAAACAAAGTCACAGAGTGAGACGATATTCCTTCCAGTTCACAATTCCCGTCCCGATTCTGCCTGTTTCCCGCCAGTGTGTTTGGAGTGGGAGAGACGGAGTTGGTTCGGGTAGGGAAGCAGCGCGGATTCCTCAGCTTCTGTCTGCACTGAGCACATCTCACAATGAGAGTGACGGGAGATTTCACCAGCTCCTTCAGCTGCTCCCTGAACTTAGTCTGGGTCAAGGCGTAAAGAGCCGTGTTTGTGTAGCAGCTCGGGAGCTGCAGAATGAAGTTCAGTTCCATTATGGTCACAGGGGGAAATGTAGTCGCTTCGACGAAATGCAATCGGAGCCACACAGAATTCAACGTAAACAGCGCCCACAACAGGATGAATTTCCCCGACACAACCAACAGTAAAATGAGGGATTTCCTGCGGCTCTCCATCTCAGGGTCTCTGGGACTCTTCTCACTGCTGGGACCCCGGAGTCTCCTGCGGGTTCTGCTCGCCACTAAAACGTGTATGATGGTCAAAGCATTGAGCAGGAGAATGAGTACAAATAGGATGACAAACGTGAGGAGGTAATGGAGGAACTGGACTGCGTTCCAAACCACTGAGAACAGAACAACGTCTCTTTTCCAGCAAAACCAAGGTGAATTCTAAAACGTGTAGTGTCTTGAGAGCACGAAATACCAGAAAATGTTCTTCAAACAGATCAGCGCGGTCACCGTCCCCAGAACCACAGCCGCCGTTCTCTCGGTGCAATATTTCGCCTTCCGCTTCTGAGAAGGAATGGCCAAAAACCGGTTAAAGGTGAAAGTGACGGTTAACCAGACAGAACAGTCGGTGGCTGCTTACAGTGGGACGGCGTAGATATTACACACGGGGATGGACTCCAGGAAACCAAACGCTTCCCAGTAAAGAATGCGAACCTGCCTCACCATCAGGTCTAGGAGAACGACCAGTAGATCCGCTGTTGTCATGGCCACCAGGTAGAGAGTGACGCCTTTGGAGATACTGCACTTTCCCCGCGACAGGACCGCAATCGTCTGCACGTTCACTGTGAGGAGGGAATTAAACACAAACATGACAGCGTGGTCGGAGCAACGTCAGCAGATTCAAAGAGGGGGAAATCGAATGTACAAACCTGTTCTTGGATTCAGATTTGGAGGTGGTTGCACCCAACAGCGGGGTTATCTGCTGGAGACGGGGATCATCGATCAGTGAAATCAACCAGTAACTGGAAAATAACGGCATCACCTTGACCAACACACAGGTGAGAAACAGTGGTTCCGTGATCCGGTGAAGATGCCTGACGAGTGAACAATTCATTACGTGCAACAGGTCATAAAGATCAAAGTCCTCAGTATCTCAGCTTCGTTTGCGGGAGACGTGACATATTGATCTGATCAGGCCGCCGCCTGCTGTTGGTTGGGACCATGATGCACTCACATTGGAGATTGTGATGAAATTTGCCCAGGTCTCCGGTGCAGCAGTATGACTGAGCCGCACGGAGTGTACGGCAGTGGGATGGGGGCGGTGGGAATCGACCGGAGGTTTCAGATGAAATTAGACCATGATCAATGCAACAAAACCAGTTCACTCATGCCGCAGAGAGTTCCCACAGCTCGGATCACCAGACACAGCAGCAGTGAGGAGAGAGTGAATTTCAGGAATGACAGTGCAAATAGCAATGATTTATCGAATAAATGTAGTTGTGGACGTGTCAGCAATATAAGAAGATATCATCGAAAAACGAAGGATAAATAACACGGAAGTAAACGCAACTCATGGAGTTGATCCCCGCACACGGGCCAGGTCTGTGTCTGGCATCTCCCTCAACCGGAGCGCAGTTACTGAGGACGTTGCGCTTTATTAACCGCAACACGTCATCAACTGTCCACACACCAGACCTCTTTACCGGAGCCCGTGACCACTGCTTCTCACCTGTTTGTTGGTCAAGTCGTTGGACAGGGACTGTCCTGGAACAGCAACAATAGAGAGGATGGTACAGTAGACGGGCAGGAGGAAATAATGGATCCGATGTTCTACTGTTAACCAGGGAGCCTCCGATAAAATGTCGTCAGCATATGGGAACATTCTGCCCTTGGACCATTGATAAGACCCTTTTAAATGTCCCACACTTGCCACCTGTTCGTTTGCTTTTAAAGAGAGTCTCCCAGTCGACCCCAGCTAGATCCTGTCCAATGCCTTCATCTTTTTCCCTGCTCCAGCTCAGGAGTTTAGGAAGTGATTTGAGTGGTTCCAGTCGTTTCAAGCACCGAATGGTTGAAGGTAAGCCGCTGTTCCTGAATCTGGTGGTGTGGGACATTCGGCTTCTGTATCTGTTTCCCGATGGGAGCTGCGAGAAAACGGTATGGCACCGATGTTGGGGGTACTTCGATGGTGAATGTTGCCTTCTTGAGGCAGCGCCTCCTGTAGATACCACCTACGGTGTGGACGGATGTACCCGTGATTTATTGGGTAGCGGCCACCACTCTCTGCAGCTTCGTACGTTTCTGCGCGTTCGAGTTGCAGCCCCAGACCGTGATGCAACCTGTCAGGACATTTCCAAAGGGAAATCTTCAGAAGTGTGTTTGAGCGTTCGGTGACAAGCCGAGCCTCCCTAACCTCCTAAGAATTTAAATTCTCGGGCATGCCTTCCTTGTGTTTTCATCTAATTCCAGGGATGTTGTTGTTGGATATGCAGGGGTGTCCCAGTGGATCACACACACCCGGCCCCGACACCCCACCATGTCCGCATCTGGAGGACCTGTCATTGAATAAGAGCTCCACCAGGTGGGAGTGTTGCCTACAATGTACAAATTAACACTGGGTGGGGTTGTCATCGAGTGAACCAGCATGGACAGAAGCCCTTCATCCAAGCTGGTCCACGCGAATCAAGATGCCCCATCCAAGCTCGTCACATTTGTCAGCATGTGGTCCATAACCTTCTAAACCTGTCCAATCCATGTAAGTGTCCAACTACTTTTTAAATGGTGTTATTTGTAAATTGGATTATTATTGTAACCACAACCGAGGTACAGTGAAAAAAACTGTCCTCCATACTGTCCGTCCAGGCCAAGTCATTACACAGTCCATTGAGGTGGAACACTGCAAAAGAATAACAGAATGCAGAGTAACGTGTAACAGCTACAGAGAAAGTACAGTGATTATTCTCAACACTGGTGCCCCATAAGGCTGCGTCTTCAGCCCCAGACTTCATTCCCTGTACACCTTATGACTGCGTGGCCAGATTCTGCTCTAAGTCCACCTATATGTATGCAGATGACACCATAGTAGTGGGATGTATGTCAAATAACCATGACCCTAAGGAGATAGAGAGCTTAGTTACATTTTTTTCACGACGGCAATCTGTCCCTCAATGTCAGCAACACTAAAGAGCTGGTCGTTGACTTCAGGAAAGGGCGCTGTGTAAATGTTCCTCTCTACATAAACGGTGTTGAGGTCGGGAAGGACGAGAACTTCAACTTCCCAGAGTGCGCATTACCAATAACCTGTCCTGGTCCAACCACGTGGATGCCACGGCCAAGAAAGCTCACCAGCATCTCTACTTCCTCAGGAGGCTAAATAAACTTGGGAGGTCTCTGTTGACCCTCACCAAATTTTATCGATTCACCAGAGAAAGCATCTTATCAGGATGCAATTTTGCTTGGAATGACAACTGCTCTACCAGGGCCGGCAAGAAACGTCAGGGAGTTGTGGACACTGCTCAGCACTTCAAGGCAACGACCCACCCCTCCACGGACTCTGTGTATACCTCTCGTTGCCTTGGTGAAGCAGCCAGCATAATCAAAGACCCCACCCACCCGGGACATTCTCTGTTCTCTCCTCTTCCATCGGGTAGAAGACTCAGGAGCCTGAAGGCACGTACAACCAGGTTCAAGGACAGCCTCCACTCCACTGTGATAAGACTATTGAACGGTTCACTGAAACATTGAGATGAACCATGACCTCACGATCTTCCTTGTTGTGACCTTGCCCCTTATTAGACTGCATTCTCTCTGTAGCAGTGACACTCTACTCTGTACTGTTATTGTATTTTACTTGTACTACATCAATACACTTTGTACCAACTCAATGCAACTGCACTGAGTAAAGAGTGGACCTGTAGGGTCAGCATGCAAGACATGTTTTTCACTGTACCTCGGTACAAGTGACAATAATACACCAATACCAATACCAATGACCTGAGCAACCACGATTTTCTCCGCAATAAATGTAGAGGAGAAATATTTGTTAAAATTCTCATGCGGCTCAGGACATTCGAGTCTGTTCTCCTCTCTGTGGGAACCTTCACCCTCCCTAGCCACCCTGGTTTGTCCGTGCTACATTCTTTCAACAACAGAACAAAATTGGCCACTTTCCGGTCTTCGGAACTTCACCGGTAGGTGGCTAACGATGAAGCAAAGATATGCTCAAGGGCTTCCGCAATTTCTTTTCTATCCTCCAGCAAAGTCCCAGCATGCTGTCTGTCAGGCCTGTGGATTTATTCACCTTCGTGCGCTGCAAGGCTGTAAATACCTCCACCCTGGTAATATGAATGTTCTCCAACCCATCTCCACCTGTTTCCATCATCCCCTCAGCAACAACGATTTTCTTCACAGTAAACAGAGGAGAGAAATGTTCCTTAAAATTCCCACCCATGTCATGCGGCTCAAGACATTCGCTGCTTCAGAGTAGGTCTCTGAGTGACCTTCTCTCCCCCGAGTCATCCTTTTTTAACATAGCGGGAGAACCTCTTGCGATTTTCCTTAAAACTAACGGCCCGATCTATCTCAAACCCTCTCTTTGCCCTCCTGATTTCACTCTGAAGTGTATCCTTCATCTTCTCGTTTTCATCAAGGGATTCGATTGAACCAGACCACCTGAACACAATGTATGCTTCCTTCCTTTTCTTAACGAGAACTTCAATATCTCTCGTCAGCGAGGGTTCCTTAACCTTGCCAGATTTGCCCTTCCCCCTAACAGGAACATGCTGCTCCCGGACACTTTACTTCACAGTCTTCAAAACCTCCCACTTTCCATTCATTCCACTCGCTTCAGACAGTCTCAGCCAACCGACGTCTGCTGGATACTGTCTAATTCCCCCCAAATTAGTCCAGTTCAAGTTTAGAACTGGGGAAAATTTGGGAAATTAAAATGCCCCGTAAATACAGCTCTATTATTCTTACAATTATGTCCCAGGGAGAGCACGTTCCGTTGATTCTATTGCAATAGCGAAGCCACGCCAGCGGCTCTAGTTAGATTGAAGTTTGAGGAGATGTGAAATGACATCTGAGGGATTTTAAATTTCTACAAATCTAAAGTGGAGAGCATTCGGACTTTGCTGGTCTGGAGGCTCCAATGCCCAGGATCTAAAGAGGATGTAGAAGGCTGTGGAGTCAGCCAGCTCCATCACGGGCACAATACTCCCTACCATCGAGTACATCTCCAAGAGGGGGAGTCTCGAAAATGCGGCATCTATCATTAAGGAGCCTCACCATCTGAGAAATGGCGTTCTTCTTTTCTGCCGTCACGGAGCATGAAGACCCTCAATCAATGATACACGATCTGCTTCCTCCCCAAAACCATCAGATTTCTGAGCAGTCAATGAACACTACCTGGTTGTTACTTATTTTGTACTTCTGATTTATTTTATAATTTATCGTTGTCTTCTGCCTTTGCACTGCACTGCTGCGGTATAACAATACATTTACTGGCATATAAGACAGTGATAATGGAGGTGTTGGGGTGTGGTGGGCGATGTTGGAGGTCTTGGTGTGTTATGGACGGTGTTGAAGGTTGGGATGTTTTGGGCTGTGCTGGGTATGTCGGGGTTTTGTGGGAAGTGTTGGGGTGCTGTGGGCGGTGATGGAGGTGTTGCCGCTTTGTGGGAGGTGTCGGGGTATTGTGGGTGGTGTTGGGGTGTTTGTGGGCATTGATAGAGGTGTGGGGTGTGGTGGGAGGTGTTGCGGTGTTGTGAGAGGTGTTGGAGCTTGGTGTGTTGTGGGTGGTGTTGAGGTGTTGTGGAGTGTTGCCGTGACGAACTGGTTATCCCTGTATCCAATTGACCCCGCTCTCCCTCGCTCCCCCCACACCCCCCGCAGGAAGACGGGGTGTTGGTCTTGTGTGTCTACCCTGGTGCACAGTAGGATGCCACATCATTTGCTTGGCCGGGAGCTTCTTCTAGGGAGACCCCCGAGCAGCCGTTACGCCTCGAGGGGGTGTGTCCAGGTTAGGAGACTCTCCGTTCCCCCCATGCACGACTCCCCCACACGTCTCCATCTCCCCCTCACCGGTCACTCTCCAGACGACTGCGGAGAGTGCTCAGGGGTCACATGATCCGAAGGGAGATTCTCCGTGGCGACCGAGTGTCCATTGCCCCCGCTTGCTCCATCGACAGTTGAGTGGGCGCGGGGGTGCAGGGAGAGAGGCTGGGGCAGGGAGGGAGACCCTGAAGTTCAGGAGGGAGTGGTTGGGGCAGTCTTCGGATTCTTCGCCTCCTCTCTCGAGCGAGGGTCTCCCGCCCGCTTCCTGCCCACTCTACTCCTGTTGGACGTTCCGATGATGGGGGGACGGGTGTAACTGGTGTGGTCGTCACCGTGTCTTGGGATCAACTCCCCCTCTCTCCCCTCTCTCTCCCTCTCTCTCTGTCTCGACCCTCTCTCCCTCATTCTCTCTCTGCCCGGTATGACCCATCTCTCCCCTTCTCTTCATCCCTTCTACCGCTCTCGCTCTCCACCCTCTCTCCCCTTCTCTCCAATCTCTCTCTCTCCTCTCTCTCACTGTCCCTCATCTCCCTCCCCTCTCTCTCCCCATCTCCCCTTCTCTCCCCCTCTCTCTCTCCCTCTCTCCCTTCTCTCTTCCCTCTCTCGCCCCTCACTCCTTATCTCTTTCCCTCTCTCTTCCACCCTCTCTCTGTTGCCCCCTCTCTCTCAGCCCTCTCCCTCTCCCCTTTCGCTCTCGCCCATCTCTCTCCCACTCTTTCTCCCCTCTCTCCCCAGTCTCCCGCTTTCCCTCTGCCACCCCTTTCCCCTCTCTCTCCCCACCCTCTCTCTTACCTCTATCTCACACTCACTCCCCTCTCCCCCTCAACATCTCTGTCCCCAACCTCTCCCCTTCTCCCATCTAGACTTCCTTTCTCCCCCACTATGTCTCTCTATTCTCTCCCCGTCCTTCCCCCTTTCTCTCCCTGACTCTCTTTCCCCCTTTATTTCCCCATCTCTTCCTGTTTCTCCCCTCACTCTGTCCTCTCTTTCTCCCCTTCTCCCACTCTTTCTCCCTCTCTATCCCGTATCTCCCCCTCATCCTGATCTCCATGTTGAATTCTTACCCTCCACCCACTCCTCTCTCCCCTTCCAAGGTCACTGCGCTGCGAGAATCCCGTCAGTGGACCCGGCGGAGTACATAGGGGAGGGCGAGCCGTCCACGGATCGGGCCGATAACCTGGGGTGTGGATTGAAGTGGGTACGGACTGGATAATGTGGGGGATATCGACCGTGGGGGACTGAAAGTGGGGCAGCCGGTCTGGGAGAGGTGGTGGGCTGGGCACGGTGAAGAAGTGGTAGACTCCGGCACCTGCCGTCTCCAGTGGCCAAGAGAGTGATGTGGAGGAGGGTCCTCGGCGAAAGGATTGTTCCTCGGTGGGGTTAGGGTCTCGCTGTGGGTGTTGGGTGAGGGGTCTCACGTTGGGTGAGGGGTTGCCTGCTGAGTGAGGGTAATGGTTGGTTCCTCGCAGGACAGACAAATCGTGGAGAATGAGTGTTGGGGGAGCGGGACCTCACCGCCCACCCCTATCCCCCGGATATGCCGAAATTTCAGGAACCTGTCTGTTCCAGGTCAGGGATCGGGGGCAGCCCTCGGGGGCGAGATCTCTCCGTCTGTCCTGGTGCACAACCCTACGACGTCCCTGTTCCAAACCATTCGGGTGCTCTGAACCGTCTACGGGACTGCCTTCCTCCCCTTTACCCCTCCCCGTCTCCTTCAGCCCCTCCGTCCCCTACACCGAACACCGTCTGCGTCACCTTTCCCTCCTCTCCGCCCCTCCTCGTCTCCGTCACCCCTACCTCCCCCACACCCCTTCCCGTCTCTGGAATCCGCTCCCATTTGTGGGCAACACTCCCACCCGGTGTTTTTCTCACGCAATCACAGGCGGTAGTGATTTGTGGACAACACTGAATCTCATTGGTCTTCCGCCGCATTGACAGTGAGTGCGGGGAAAACGCAGAGATAACTCACACCAGGAAATCAAAGGCACAGGCCCTTGGGCCCACAGTGTCTGCGCTGACACGGTGCTCAATTGATCTAACCCCCTTCTGCTTTCCTGTCTATCAGCTTCGTAAACCCCTCTACCGTATCTGCCTCCACGCCTACACCTCTCAGAGCATTTCTGGCACCCACCGCTCTTTGTGTGAAATAAACTTGCCCCGCACATCAGCTTTGAACTTTCTCCCCTCTCACCTTAAATGCATGCCCTCTGGTGTTAGACATTTCGACAGGGGGGCGGGGGCAGGGAGAAAGATACCGGCTGTCTACTCTATCTATGCCTCTCGTGATCTTATAAACCTCTCCAATCGGCCTCCGCCGTTCCGGCTAAAACAAACCAAGGCTGTACGACCTCTCCTAATAGCTCACGCCCTGTAATCCGTGCAGCATCCCAGTGAACCTCTCCTGCACCCACTCCATAGCACATCGCACCCTCTCCGTAACGGGGGCGACCAGGACGTCATACAGCTGCGGCCCGACCAGAGTTTTCTACGGCTGCAAGTTCACTTCCTGACTCTTGTACTCGACGCCCAGACCGATGAAGAGGAGCGTTCCGTACGCCTTCTTCACCACACCGTCAAACTATGCGGCCACTTTCTAGGGATCTGTGGACTCGGACCCCAGGATCCCCTCTGCACACAGACACCGTTAATGGTCTTGCATTAAAGGTGTTCCTTCCACTGAGATCTGACCTCCAGAAGTGTAACCCCTCACACTCGCTCAGATTAAACTGCATCTGCCGCTTCTCCGCCCGACCAATCAATTACCCGATGTATCATTTGGCGACCTTCTACAACGTCCACCACTCCACCGATTGTTGGATCGTCTTGGAACTTACTGTCCCACCCATCCAGGACATTTGTATACAACAGAGGAAGTTGGTGTCCCAGTACTGATCCCTGTAGGACACGAACGGTCACCGACCTCCTTCCAGAGTAACAACCCACCACAGCCGAGCTCGCGGGGTCACCCCCATGACAAGGGGGAGACCCCGGGAGTAGGGTTGCTAGTCCGCTTAGAGATTGGGATGAGCTACGTGAACACGGGAGTGTTTTGTTCTCGGTGGTGGTGGGAGTGGTGGGAGGAGAGGGTGATGGGATGGAGGGGAATGAGAGGTAGGGGAGGGGAATGTGAGGGGAAGGTTGGAGGGGAGTGTTATTAGGGATTGGGAGGGGAGTGGGTTGGGATGGATGGGAGTGGAATGGGAGGGAGGGGAGGGGATTGGGAGGGGGAGAGGGATTGGACGGGGTGGGGAATGGAGGAAGGCTGGGGGTACGAAGGGAGAGTGATGGGATGGAGTGGAGGAGGGGAATGGGAGGGGTTCTTTTTGGGGAGGGTTGTTTGAGGGAGTGGGAGGTCGGAAGGAAGCGTATGGGGGTGTGTGGGAGGGGAGGGTGTGGTGGGAGTGGATGGGGATGGGTGTGGGAGTGGAGGGATAAGGATTAAAACAAAATGGTAGGGGTGGATTCAACAGATTGGAAAAGTATGGAGAACATAAAGGGGAAGGAGAGTGCAGGAGATGTTACGAAGTCTCCAGAGTAAAGAAAAGACAGAAAGTTTAGAACGGGATAAGGATTTAACTTCAGGCAGCATGGAGACAAATTTGAGAAGAACGTTGGAGAATACAGGACTGAAGGTGTTATATTTGAATGCACACAATGTACGGAATAAGGTAGATGATCTTGTAGCACAGTTAGAAATTGTGGGCATCACATGTCGTGGTTGAAAGAAGATCACAGCTGGGAGCTAAACGTCCAAGGATACACATCCTATCGAACAGACAGGCAGGTCCGCAGAGGGTGTGGGGTGCTTCTGTTGGTAAAAAGTGAAATCAAATCCTGATCAAGAAGTCACGTAGGATCAGAAGATGTAGAATCCTTGTGGGTAGAGTTAAGAATCCGCAAGGGTAAAAGAAAACCTGATGGCAATTCTATACAGGCCTCTGAATAGTATCCAGGATATGGGGTACAAAATTACATCAGGAGATAGAAATTGCCTGTATAAAGATCAATATTACCGTGGACATGGGGGATTTATTTGTGTAGGTAGATGGGGAACATCGGGTTGGCAGTGGATGCCAAGAGAAGGAATTTGTACAATGCCTAACAGATGGCTTTTTTGGAGCAGGTGGTGGTCCAGCCCACGAGGGAAAAGGCAATTCTAGATTTGGTGCAGTGCAATGAACCAGATTTGATTAGGGAGGTGAAAGGAGAGGAAGCATCCGGAGGCAGGGATGAGAATATGATAGAATTCACCCTGCAGTTTGTGAGGGAGCAGCTAAAATCAGATGTATCGGTGTTACAGTTCAGTAAAGGTAACTACAGAGGCCTGAGAGAGGAGCTGCCAAAGTTGATTGGAAGACGACCCCAGCAGGGATGGCGGGAAAGCAACAATGGCAGCAGTTTCTGGGAGTGATTTGGAAGACGCAGGATCAGTTCATCCCAAAGAAGAAAAAGCATTCTGAAGGGAGGGAGACAAGGGAAGTCAGAAACAGAATAAAAGCAAAAGAGAGGGAAAACAATATTGCAAAATTATCGGGAAGCCAGAGGATTGGGAAGCTTTTAAAACCAACAGAAGGCAACTGAAAAAGCAATAAGGGGAGAAAATATGAAATGTGAAGGGAAGCGTCCAACAATATAACAGAGGACACTAAAGTCCAGGACCCCATTTTCCTAGGATACGCCTGTACGGATGCTGCCGCCCAGGATGCTGCTATCCCCGGTCCCCTCACTGTCCATTCAGACGGAGACAGACAACTCTTGAATAGAACGACACTGCCTGACATGCGACTGCAGCGAAACTACAGGGGGACGCCCCTGCAAATCAAATTGAATTGTAGAGAGCACGGGTGCACCAAAGATCCTGACTCACGGTTTTGGACCACCCCTGCTAGACACGGTTGTGTACTAGATGCACTTTTGCCCATGTTACTTAATAAGATAATGCAATGATACAACTGGACAAGGAGGGAACGGTAGGAGTGGAAGGACAAACGTGGTGGCTTCCCGATGAGAGGAAGGATGCACAAAGAAGGCAAAGAATGTAATACTTGTCAAAAGATAATCTATTAAAGCAGTTTAGTGTCGTCCTGGTAGGACTAGAATGCCCACGGGCCCTTTGAGTGCCTACAGATTGATTTTATAGAATTGCCTGGAGTGCATGGTTACAAGTACTGTCTTGTTATCATAGATCCTTTTCGGAGATGGATACGGGCAACACCAACAGTAAACGCCACAGCAGAAGAGCCAGGAGGAATTTTTCTGCAGGAAATAATAGCTTGGTTTTCTCCCGAGTTCAGACAATGGGCCACATTTTACTACTAAGGTAAATGAGGAGTTATGGCAGCATTTTAGAATAAAGCAACAATTTAACTGCATCCATCATCCACAGGCAGAGCGAATTATGGAGAGAGAAAATGGTACATTGAAGAATAAGTTGACCAAGTTAACTGAGGAGACAGGACTGAATTGGCTGAATGTAGTTCCATTGGTCCTCTTTGAAATAAGAATTGCACCGCACACTAGTACAGGATTAAACCCAGCTTAAGTATTATTTGGAAAACCGCTGCGCACACCTTGGGCTGCAGATAAAAATATAGAGGTGTGTCTTGATCTCCATGCCCTTAAGAGAGAGAGTGATTAATTATATACAAAAATGAACTGATGTACTTGAGACTTTACATTCGCAAGTATAAAACACTCAGAGAAAAGAGGAGGACAGCACAGAAGGATCCTTACTGAGAATCCAGCCCGGTGATATCGTACTGATAAGAATTTTGGGAGGGGAGAATATTGGCACCTGGTACATACCAGAGTCACTTCCGTGTCCTTCTCACAAAAACCCATGGCAGTAAAGGTCAAAGGGTAACCTTGGTGGATACATCAGGCTGACAGTGAAAAGCCTTGGGTAAGGACAGCATGGCGTGGCGAAAATGGACAACTAATGCATCGATAAGTATTTTGGGATTAGATTTGTTCATTCTTGTCATGAATACACTCATGCAAAAGGAAAAGGGTTCAAACCATGTAGCCAGACGGGAATGGCATGACAATACTTATCTACCCGTGTCCTTAACAAATGGTGCAACTAACAATGTGTTCAGCTGTTGGACCTCCATGCAAATACCAATTTATAGTGGTTAGGGGATTCCTATGGTAGCAATGCCTTTTAACAACACTGAACAACAAGCATGGAAATGTCACTCGAACAAAACCCAGAAGAATACCGGGTCGGAGGAATGTCGTCACCTGGGTGTACTCCTCATATTTCAGAAAAATTGGGGGGGGGGGGGGGGAGGACCTCAGAGAAACTTTTCGAATGTTAAAAGGTCTGGACAGAGTTGATGATGCAAAGTTGATTCCCATGGTAGGGGAGTGTAGGACAAAAAGACACGACTTGAGGATTGAAGGACACCCATTCAGAATGGAGATGCGGAAAAAATTCTTTAGCCAGAAAGTGGTGAAACTGTGGAATTTGTTGCCACGGACCGCTATGAAGGCAAAGTCATTGGGGGATTTTAAGGTACAGAATGATAGGTATCTGGGTAGCCAGGGCATCAAAGGTTATGGTGAGAAGGCGGGGAAGTGCGGTTAATAGGAGAATGGATCAGCTCATGATAGGATGGCGGAGAAAGACTTGACTGGCCGTATGGCCGATTTCTGCTCCTTTGTCTGATGAACTTCTGGTCCTAATGTCAGGCCCCATCCGGACTGTTGCAATCACTTCTGGGCGTCCCATTACAGGAAGTATGTGGAGTCTTTGAAGAGGATTCGGAAGTTCCAGGATGCTGCTTGGATTAGAGGGAATGTGCTGTTGGGAGAAGTTGGACAAACTTGGGTTGTTTCATCAGGAGTGTCGGAGGTTGAGGGAAGAACTGATAGCAGTTCATAAGATTAAGAGAGGCACAGAGAGTTCAGACAGCCGGTATTTCTTTCCCAGGGACGAATTGTCTGATACCAGAGTAAATGGTGAGAGGCGGCAAATTCAAAGGAGATGAGTCCGACAGATTTATTTACACAGCGGGTGCTGCGTACCTGGAATGCGCCGTCAAGTGTGGCAGTGTGGGGGAAATACGACTGGGGCACATGGCTGCACAGGGAATTGAAGGTTATAGACATTGTGTCGGCAGACAAGATTAATTTAGTTCAGTATTTAAAAACTTGTTTAATTAGTCCGGCACAACATCGTGGTCCGAAGGGACTGTTCCTGTGCTGCACCTTGTTTTCTCACCCAGTTCTCTGGATCGGTGAATAAAAACCTCAAACAGCGTGACGTAATTTTGCCGAGAATAACTGTTTTCAGATCATTCAAAGTCAAAGTCAACGTCGAGTTTATTGTCAGATACATGAGTTCACGAACGCACAGGTCCAATGAAAATCGGACGTGCAGTGGCATCACGTTATTTAAGCAGCATTCTCAATTAAAACAAACTAAACATGAATTATACACATTTTTTCAAGAAAAATGCTAACATAGAACAAAACAGTCACAGCGTTGAAACGATATTCCTTCCAGTTCACAAATCCCAGCAGAATTCTGCCTTTTTCCCCCAGAGTGTTTGGAGTGGGAGAGACGGATTCGGTTCAAGCGGGGCAGCGGCGCGGATTTCTCAGCTCATCTCCGCGCTGAGCGATGAGAGTGAGGGGGGATTTCACCAGTGCCTTCAGCTGCTCCCTGAACTTAGTCTGGGTCACCCCGTAAAGAGCCGTGTTTCTGCAGCAGCTCAGGAGCTGCAGCATGAAGCCCAGTTCAGTTATGGTCTCAAGTAGAAGCCCAGCCGCAGAAATGTAAAACAATCGAATCCACACAGAACTCACTGTAAACAGCGCCCACAACAGGATGAAATTCCCCGACACAACCAACAGTAAAATGAGGGATTTCCTGCGGCTCTCCATCTCGGGATCTCTGGAACTTTCCCCACTGCTGGGACCCCGGAGTCTCCTGCGGGCTCTGCTCGCCACGAAAACGTGTCTGATAGTCAAAGCATTGAGCAGGAGAATGAGGACAAATGGGATCACAGGCGTAAGGAGGTAATGGAGGAGCTCCACAGCGGTCCAAACAACTGAGTCCTCAACACCGCGTCTGTACCAGCAAAACCAAGGAAAATTAGCAAACCGATAGTCTCCTAAAAGACTAGAAAATACCAGAAAATGTTCTTCGAACAGCTCAGCACAGACACCGTCCCCAGAACCACAGCCGCCGTTCCCTCGGTGCAATATCTCGCTTTTAGCTTCTGACAACGAATGGCCACAAACCGATCAAAGGTGAAAGCGACGGTGAACCAGACAGAACAGTCGGTGGCTGCGTAAAGCAGTACGGACTGGATATTACACACGGGGATGTACCACAGGAAACCAAAAGCTCCCCCATAGAGAATCGGAATCTGCCTCAGTATCAGGTCGAGGACAACGACCAGCAGATCCGCCGTTGCCATGGCAACCAGGTAGAGAGTGACGCCTTTGGAGAGACCGCAGTTTCCCCGCGACAGGACCGTAATCAACAGCATGTTCACTGTCAGGACGAAAATAAACACAAACATGTCAGTGGGCTTGGAGCAACGTCAGCAGATTCACGGAGAAGGAAATCAAATGTAGAACACTGTTCTTGTATTCAGAGTTAGAGGTGGTTGTATCCGATCCTGGGGTTGTCTGCTGGAGACGGGGATTATAGCTCAGTGAAATCAACCAGTAACTGGAAAACAACGACATCACCTCGACTAACAGACAGGTGAGAAACGGTGATCCGTGGTCCGCTGAAGATTCCTGACGACTGAGCAATTCATAACGTGTTCCAGTTAATGAAGATCATAGTCCTCAGCCTCTGAGCTTCGTTTCAGTGAGAAGTGATATATTGACCTGGTCAATGTGCGGAATTAGACGAGGCTCATGATCCTGATCATTGCTCAGTGCTCTGTGAGAGCGTCGCTGATCATTTTGTGGTTACCCGGGGTCAGTGTGTGGGTTGGAGACCCGGTCAGTCTTCCTGCTATTTATGCAACGACATTATGTTAGTTATGGGTGAATCCACCCAGGGTTCGTCTTCTATTTATTACCCTGTGAGCCAGCATCTGTGTGTTGGAGCCGCTAACTGCTACTGGTTGGGAACATGACGCAGCCACACCGGAGATTGTGGTAAAATTTCCACAGGTCCCCGGTGGAAGAGTCTGATTCAGCCGCACGTCGTGCCCGGCAGGCTGATGGAGGCGGTGGGGAACTACTAGAGGTTCCAGATTGAAATTGGACCATGATTAATGCAACAAGATCAGTTTACGGATTGTCGCAGAGAGTTCCCGACAGCTGAGATCACCAGACACGTCAGTCGTGAGAAGAGCGTGAATTCCAGGAACGGCAGTGCAGTTAGCAATGGTTTATCGAACAAATCAATGTAGTTGGGGACGTGTCAGCAATATGAGAAGATATCATAGAGAAACGAAGGACAAACAACACGTAGATAAACACCATTGGAACCGTTGATCCATGCCTACGGACCAGGTCTATGTCTGACATCTCCCTGAACCGGAGCTCAGGTGGTGAGGACGTTCCGCTTTATTAACCGGCACATGTAATGAACAGGCCACCCACCGGACCCCTTACCGTACCCCGTGACCACTGCTTCTCACCTGCTTGTTGGTCGAGTCGTTGGACAGGGACTTACCTGGAACAGCAACAAGAGCGAGGATGGGATAATACACGGTCTGAACTGTGTAGAGTAAATAAGTTATCCGAACGTTTATTGTTATCCAAGGAGCATCCGATAAAATATATTCCGCATACAAGAAGACACCCCGCCACATCGTTGTAACGCCCCACTCTCCTGTTTCCAGATCCCGACCCATTCCTGTAACACCTCACTCCACTGTTCCCAGATTCCAATCGGTGACCAGAACTTCGCACTTCACAATTTACAGATTCCATGCGTTCATGTAAAATCCCACATTATCGTGCGCAGCTCCCGAATTATCTTCTTCCGCTGTGTAACTGCTACTCCCTGTCAGCAACAGAGGGGCTGCTCCCACAGTGAGACTTCATCGAAATGAACAGATTTTAATAGCAGTGGGGAAAACCCTGGAGACACAACTGGGCTACGTGCAGACTGACGTTAATTACGCTCACTGAACAAACATCTGCTGTTAACCCCTTTGTATCTGGACGGTTGGAGCAACACGTAAAATGACTGAGACAAAAGCGTGCTGATGTCCAGGATTTATACCCACATCCTTTGGGTTTAAATCCACAGGACATGCATTCTTCTACCATTCACATCGGGCAGAAGTAAAATTGCCTGAAAGTATGTTCCACTAGGCTCAAGGAGACCCTCTATCCCGCTGTTATAAGACTATTGTCGGTTTCCACGTTCGATTAGATGGACTCTCCACCTCAGAATCGACCTCGTTATGACCTCCCACCACCTTGCCTTCCTGCACTGCACTTTCCCTGTCACTGTAATACTTTTGTCTGCATTAAGTTATTATTTTGCCCTCTATTACCTCAAAGTACCTGTTCTAATGAATTGATCTGAATGAACTGTGTGGAAGATTTGTTTTTCACTGTACATTGGTACATGTGACAATAATAATCCAAATTACTTCTGCTCAATAAGATGGACCAGTTGGGTCTGGGATCTCTCTGAAGTGTCAATAGTATGCGGAAGTGTAATCCGAAATTCTGTGGACTTTGAACACTTCCCTCAAAGTGAAAGATCCAGATGAATCCCTGCTACGGATGAGAGGATGGAGACAGAAACCAGGGAACTTTGATTAATTTAATCTGACGCAGTGGAGTGAAATGGCTGCAATGGATGTTTCAGACTCTGGTGACAGACACTTTGGGAATTATGCTGTGTCAAATTGTTTTACTTATGACATAGATTTGGACCAACTCTATGTAAAGATCCGACCAATCAGATCCCGTTAACCATCCTTCCATTCACCTTAAACCGATGACATCTTGATTTTGACAGGCCTGCAGAGGAACAAAGATTTTCGTGATTAATCATTTCTGTACCTCTCATACTCTGATAGATTTTCTTCAGATCACCTCGCAGGGATTCCAAGCCCAGCCCATCCTATCTCTCGCCGAAACCTCCAATCCAGGCAAAATCCCAGGCATTCTCCTCTGCTCTCTTCCAGCAGAATCGCATCCCTCCTGCACTGTGGTAACCAGAATTACACAGACTGTTCTGAATGCGGGTTTCAACTTCTCCTTCAATCTTATATTCCATGTCCAGAACCAGGAAGGCTGGCATTCCGTATGCCTTCCTCACCACCCTAAGAACCTCTGCATCCGCTGCAGAGAGGTGAGAACTTGCACCACAAGATCCTTCTGTACTTCAACACTGTTAAAGGTCTTGCCATTCACAAAATTTGTCTCTTTGCAGTTAATCTCCTAAAGACCAACAACTTACGTTTGGAAGGATTACACTCCGTCAGCCATTTTCCCGCCCATATCTGCAACTGATCGGAATCCCGCGATATCCTTTGCCAATGTTCCACAGTATCCACAACACCACAAACTTTTATATCGTCTGCGAACTTAGGAACTCGTCGATCCATCTTTTCATCCAGGATATTTTGATACATCACAAGCAGTATCGGTCCTTCTGCTGTTCCCTGTGGAACACCAGTTGGCAAGGGCCTCCAGACAGAATGAATCCCATCAACCACTACACCCTGACTTCGATGGGCAAGCCAATTCTGAGTCCAAAACGCCAGGTCACCGTGGGTGGCACGCATCCTAATCTTCTGGATGAGCCTACCAGGAGGGACAGTGGAAAACGTCTTCCTAAAATCCATGAAGACAACATCCACATTTGTCCCTTTATCAACGAACTTCTTAACCTCCTTCAAGAACTCGATAAACTTAGTGGACATGTCTTGCCCCGCGCAACCCAAACTCTCTGTCCCCAATTAGGCCACGGTTTTACAAATGCTCATCAATCCAATCTCAAGGAATCTTCTCCAATAACTTCCCTACCACTGACGTGAGACTCACTGGTCTTTCATTTCCGGGAATATCCCTGTTTCACTTCCTGACTTACGTAGCAACATGAATTCCTCGCCATTCCACGTGCACCTCGTCAGTGGCTGCTGAGGACCCGAAGCTCCTGAATAGAGCCTCTTCAATCTCATCTCTTGCCTCCCTCAATTAAATGTTTTTTTTTTCTCTCACCAGGCTCTGGCGACTTGTTTCCTCTGGCATTTGATGTTTTCAACCTTGGGTAAAGACTCGAACTATCTGGATTATCTATCCTCTCATAAATTGAGACAATTCTTTCAGATCGCCCTTCAGCCTCCAAACCTCCAGGGAAAACGATCCACGTTTGTCCACCCTCTGCCTGTCGCAATTACTCTGCAATCCACGCAAAATCTTGGTGAACAACTTCTGCACCATCTCTAAAGCTTCCACATGGATCCGATCTTGTGCCCACCAGAACTGCACACTGTAGTCTAAATGCGACACATCTGAGGTCTGAAACGGCTGCAATATGAATTTCCAATATTTTCACTCACCGCCCCGTCGGCTGAAGGCACGCATGCTTAAGCCTTGTTTAGCACCATATCTTCTCGTGTGGCCACTTTCAGGCAACTATGCACTTGAACCACAACATCCCTCTGTCCGCCAGTGCGGTTCAGGGTTTTGCCATGAAATGTATACTTTTCCCTTGCACTTGATGTTGCCAAAGTGCAACACTTCACTCTTGCCCGGATTAAACGTCATCTGCAGTTTCTCCGCCTATGTCAGTAACTGATCAGTGTGCCGCTGTATTCTTAGACAGCCGGAGACACTGCCCTCAACGCCACCAATCATCAGCAAAATTACCAAGCCAACAATCTACATTTTCATCCAAGTTCTTTTCATGTATCAAAAAGAACATAGGGCGGTCCACTGATCCTTGAGTAACAACACTGATAGTGGCGCATCGGGGAAGGGAGATGGAAGGAGGGACGGTGGGAAGAGAGAGGAAGGGAGAGAGAGATTGACGCCCGCATTCACAACTTCCTCTCGCAGCTTATACCAGCTACTCACTACCTTCTCTGTAAAGAAGTTAATCTCAGGTCCCTTTCAAATCCTTCCCCGCTTACTTTGTGCCCGTGCCTTCTAGTTTTAGACTCCCCAGCCCTGGGGGAAAAGACTATGACCGCCCACCTTATCCATTCCCGTCCTGATTTTAGCAACTTAGATAAGATCACCACTCATCCACCTGCGCTCCAGGGAATAAAGAGCCAGGGTGGCCAATCTATCCCTGTGACCCAGGCCCTCTCGTCCAGGCAGCGTCCTCGTAAATCTCTTCTGAACCATACCCAGCTTGACAGTGTCTTTCCTATAACTTGGTAACGACAACTGTAGACAATACTCCAAGAATGGCTCCACCAACGACTTATACGACTGTAACATAACGTCCCTGTTCCTGAACTCAATGTCCTGACTGCGGAAGGCCAGCATGTGAAACGCCTTCTTCCATCACCCTGTCTACTTGGGCAGCCGCTTTCATCGAACTGTGCACTTGCACTCCTAGATCCTTCTGCTTCACAACATGCGTCAGTGCCTGCCATTTACTGTTTAAGTCCTACCCTGGTTTGACTGCCCACAAATATCACCTTACACTTATCTAAGTTGAAGTCCATTTGCGACACCTCAGCCCATCACACGAATTTCTCAAGATCCCTTTGCAAATCAATGTAACCTGCTTCACTAACCTCCAAGACGCTCTAATTTAGTATCATCAGCAAATTTGCTAATCGTGTCATCTTCATTTCCACCCAAATCATTCACATTCATAATGACTGACTGAAGTCCCAACACAGAACCCTGCGTCACCCCACTTGTCACAAGTCTCCAGTCGGAGAATCGATCTTCATCCATCACTCTCTGCTTCTTATCATCGAGCTAATTCTGAATCCACCTCGGTAGCTCCCACTGATCCCATGCAACCTAACTCTCCAGATCACAACAAAACACCGAGTAGAAACAGAAATTAAAAATCTCAGTCATCTCCCGTGTCCGTCCACAGGCGCCCCGAAGGTATTTCAAAGTACCAGGTCTCTCCCTCGTCACCCTTCTGCTGCTAATGTAACTGAAGAGTCTCTTAGAATTATCTTTAACCCTGCCGGCCAAATCCACATCATACCCTCTTCTTGCCCCTGAGAATCTGTAAGAAGTTTGTTAGAATTTTCTTCCCTGTAAAAAAAGTACTGTCGGCCGCGCCTTCCTTGTGATTGCATCTTAGTGTAGGGATGTTGTTGGAGATGGACGGGTGTCCCAGTGACTCACACACACGCGGCCCCGACACCCCTTCCTGAATCCATCTGGATAGCCTGTCATTGCATCAGAGCACCACAAAGTGAGAGTGTTGTCCACAATGCACAAACCACAACTGGGTGGCGGTGTCATCGAGACAACCAGCACGGACACCGGCCCTTCGGACCAACTGGTCCATGCCGATCAAATGCCTCATCCAAGCGTGTCCCATTTGCCAGCATTTAGCGAAATACATTCTAATCCGTTGCATTCTATAATCTTGACCAACAGTATTTTAAAGTTGTTATTGGGAAATCTGTTTATCTTTGTCGCCTGTATCGAGGTGCAGTGAAAAACCTGTCTTGTAGACCGTCCGTACAGGTCAATTTATTGCACAGCTCATTGAGGAAGTACACGAAAAACATTAAGAGAATGACCAATATATTGTTACAGTAACAGAGAAAGTGCATTGCAGGCAGACAGTTGTTGCAAGGGCCAGAACGACGTAGATTGTGAGGTCAAGAGTTAGTTGATCGTACGGGAGGACTGTTCAAGAGTCTTGGAACAGCGGGACGGAAGCTATCCCTGAGCCTAGGGTTACGTGCTTTCAGAGTATGTGGATTCTACCCTGAATGTCCGGGGTGGGAGGGATATTTTATTCTGTCTGCTGCTTTACCAGGGCAGCGGGAAGTGTAGACAGAGTCCACGGAGGAAAGCTGGCTTCCGTGATGTGCTGAGCTGTGTCGACAATTCCCTGCAGTTTCTTGCGTCTCGGGCAGAGCAGTTTCCATTCCAAGCCGTGATGCATCCAGATAGGATGCTTTTTATTTTTAATGGATAAAAAATTGGTGAGTGTGAAAGAAAACATGACAAATTTCTCTGGAGTCCTGAGGAAGTAGAGGCACTGGTTGGACCAGCACAGGCTTTTGGTGATACTCATTCCAACGAACTTGAAGCTCTTAACCCTCTGGACGGAGTCATCTTTGATGCATAAATGTGTAGGTCCACCGCCCCCTTTCCTGAAGTCAATGACCTGCTCTTTCGTTTCGATGAGATTGAAGTAAAGGTTGTTGTCATGAATGCAGGAAGACTGTGAGGAAGGATAGGCAGTTGAAATGCAAAATTTCAGTCAGTTGGATGGTCGACGTGTGTCGACTTTAATTTGGGAAGAATCGGGTATAACGCAGATGAAATTAGACATGGGTAAGCACGTGGAACTTAGACGTGGTGGCCATTACAGAGACTTGGCTATCGCAAGGGCGTGAAAAGCTGCTGGACATTTCGTGATTCAGATGTTTCAAAAGGGACAAGGGAGAGTTAAAAGAGGTGCGGGAGTGGCTTTGCTGATCAGGGAGAGTGTCACAGCTGTAGAAAGGGAGGATGTCCTGGAGGAATCGTCCAATGAGTCAGTGTAGGTGGAGGTCAGAAACAGGAAGGGAACGATCACTCTATTGAGTGTATTCTACAGACCCCCCAATAGAAGCAGATACACTAAGGAGAAGATCAGGAAGCAGGTGTTTGAAAGGTGCAAAAATTACAGTGTTGTTCTCATGGGTGATTTCAACTTCCCTGATATTGATTGGCAACGTAAAGGAAATAGATGGGACGGAGTTTGTTATCTGTGTGCAGTAAGGATTCCTGACACAGAATGTGGACAGGCCGACCAGAACAGAGGCCATTCTGTACCTGATGCTAGTCAATGAGCCTGATCAGGTTTCAAATTTCTTGGTGGGAGAGCATTTTGGAGAACGGACCATAAATTCTTCACCTTTAGCATAGCCTTGGAAAATGAAAGGAACAGACAATATGGGGAAGTATTTAATTGGGGTAGGGGGAATTATGATGCTGTAAGGCAGAAACCTGGGAGCTTAAATTGGGAACAGATGTTCTTGGGGAATTACACTGAGGAAACGTGGAGGCGGTTTAAGGAATCCTTGCATTCGGTTCTGGATAGCTTTGTCCCCCTGATGGGAGAGTGAAGAAACCGTGTTTGTCACGAGACGTAGAATGTCTTGTCAAGAGGAAGAAAGAAGCTTACATGAGTTTCAGAAAGCATGGATCAGCCATGGCTCTGGAGACCTACAAAAAAGCCAGTAGTGAGCTCATGAATGGACTTAAGAGAGCTCGAAAGGGGGATGAGAAGTCCTTGGAGAGGACATGAAGGAACACTCCAAGGTGTTCTACACGTATGTGAAGAATAAGAGGATGACTAGAGTGAGGGTAAAACCGATCAGGGATAAAAGGGGAAACATGTTCTTCGAGTCGGAAGAAGTAGTGGAGGTCCGTCATGAATACTTGGCTTCAGTATTCACCAGTGAGAGAACCCTTGACGACTGTGAGGCTGGCGTACAACAGTCTGATATATTCGGTCATGTCGACGTGAGGAAAAAGTATGTGCTGAACCTTTCGAAAAACATTAGGATAGATAATTCACCGGTGCCGGACTGGATGCATCCAAGGTTATTACGGAAGACGAAGGAAGATATTGCTGCGCCTTTGGCGAGGATTTTGGATGCAGGGTAATGTTGTTCCTTTGTTTAATACAGGAGGTAGGGAAAATTCTGGAAATTACAGATCAGTGTCTTACTTCAGTGGTGGACAAATTACTGGGGAATTTTCTTAGAGACAGGATATATGGGCATTTGTAGAAGCATAGGGTGAATAGGATTATTCAGAATGGCATTGTGAGGGGAAGGTCGTGCTTTCCAAGCCTGATTGAAATCTTTGAGGATGTGATACAGGACAGTGATGAACTTGGAGCAGTGGACGTGGTGCACATGGATTTCATTAAGGGGTTTGATAATGTTCCTCATGGAAGGCTTATTCAGATAGTCAGGAGGCATGTGATCCAAGGCAACCTGGCTGTGTGGTTCAAAAGTGGCTCGCCTATGGATGAAAGAGGGTGGTGGTAGATGGTGCCTATTTTGCCTGGAGGACGGTGACCAGTGGTGTTCCGCAGGCATATGTTCTGTGTACCGTGCTATTTTTGATTTTTATGAATGGTTTAAATGAGGATGTGTATGGGTGGGTTCGCAAGTTTGCTGATGAACAAAGGTTGGTGGTGTTTTGGGTTGTGTAGAAGGTTAGTGTAGATTAAAACAGTACATTGCTAGAATGCAGGCCTGCGATGAGAAGCGGCAGATGGAGTTCAACCCGGTTAAGTGAAACGTGATACGCTTCGGGAGATCGAATTTGAAGGCGGAAAACAAGGTCTATGGCAGGACTCTTATCAATGTGCAGGAACAGAGGGTTACTGAGGCTAATGTCCTTCGATCCCTCAAGGTTGGCGCGCAAGTCGATAGGGTTGTTCAGAAGGCGTATTGTGCGTTGTCTTCATTAACCGTGGTATTGAGTTCAACAGCCGCCAGGTACTGTTGCAGCTTGATAGAACTCTAGTTACACCACCCTTGGAGTATTGTATTCAGTTCTGGTCGCCTCATTACAGGAGGGTGTGGAAGCCCTGGAGAGGGTGCAGAGGAGATTCACCATGATGCTTCCTGGATTGAAGAGCATGGCTGATGATTATAGGATGAGTGAACTAGGGCCTTCCTCTTTTGAGCGAAGGAGGACGAGTGGCGGCTTGAGAGAGGTGTCCACTATGATGTAAGGAACAGATCGAGTGGACGATCAGAGACTTTTTCCCAGGGGAAAAATGGCTTATGCAAGGGTCATAATTTAAAGGTGATTGGAGGAGGATATAAGGGGATAACACAGAGAGTGGTGGGTGCGTGTAATGCACTGCCAGCAGAGGTTGTGGGTCAGGTGTATTAGGGACATATAACAAACTCTTATTTAGTCACATGAATGATAGGGAAATGGAGGACAATGTCGCAGGGAAGGTTCAGATGGATCTTATGCAGCAGAAAAAGTCAGCATAACATGGTGGGCAGAAGGGCCTCTATACTGTGATATAATGTTCTATGTTATATGTTCATTCACTGAACTGGGAGCGAGGATATCCTCGGTATTTCTGATCCCATCACCCCCTCACCAATATTAACAACCTTCCAAAACAGCAAGTCAGCCCCCTGAACCTGTCCCGCCTTGTTCCTCTCCTATCTCCATTATTCCTGTTCTGCAGTACCTCCCTAAGTTAGTTTCTGGTTTTTAATTCCCCACGGCTCAGGCACCTGACGTCTGACGTTTGCTCCTCAATCCCGAAGTTTCAAAATTCCCAGACCCCAGTAGAAATTACAGACCCTAACAGATGTTGGGATCCACGTCCGCTCTTGCACAACCCGTCTCCGATCTGATCGATCCCACGACTGACCTCAGAACCTGGTCAACAGGTGACACCTTTTGCCAATAAAAGCGAGTACCCGAGTTTCTTGGAAAATAGTCTCACTTGAGGAAGCAGTACAGTGTTGAAAACAGTCACCGCCCATTACACTGCACCATATCAGCCCACGCACAAGCATCTAACTTCTGTGCCCACAATGCTCATGGAAATTTGAAGTGCATCTTGTTGATGGAGCGGGAACCAATTCTGGTGATGGGATGGAGGCCGTGATGGAGACCAATAATTTCACATCAAGGGATAAATGGAAGGAGGCTTGCGAATTGGTGACGAGTTTCTTGTCTCAGACACATGCCTTCCAAAACTCAGCTGCCCACCTGCCATTGCATTCCAACATTGACCCAGCCTTCATCCTCTGTTCAATAACTGACACTCATTCACAGTCAAGCAATGACTCCAGGTGGTGGATGTCCAGAATTCTCCACCTCTGCATCAATTTTCACAGATGCAACAGGGAAAGCATCCTGTTCGGATGCATCACGGGTTGTTTGACAACTGTTCTGCCCTAGACTGTAAAAAACTGCAGAGAGTTTTGGACACGGCCCAGAAGATCACGGTAAACAGCCTCGCCTCCCTGGAGATTCTACACTTCCCACTGTCTCGGCAAAGCAGCCAGCATAATCAAAGGCCCCACCCACCCCAGAATTCTCTCTTCTCCCACATACCAGTGGGCAGAAAATGAAAAACCTAGAAACGCTTACAACCAGGCTCAAGGGCAGCTTCTATACGGCTGTGATTCGACTCCAGAACGAACCTCTCATACGTTAAAGGTGAACACTTGACCTTACAATCGACCTCGCCTTGGCCCTTGCACCTAATTGTCTGCCTGCACTGGAGCTTTCCTGGAACAGTAACACTTTGTTCTGCATTATGTTATTGTTTTTGTTTCATTTTTGTGCTATCTCAATGCACTTATGTATGGAATGATCGGTCTGAATGTCTCGCAAAGCAAACACTTTTCATTTTTTCCCGTGTTGTGTGAAATGGTTCTTTTCGGCCTTATGGATCAAGGACTCTGGACACGAACTTTGGATATCAAAACTGGTTTAATCACAAAGGCAAACACGAAACAGAATGGATGGGAACAGACACACACACACACTCACACGCAGGATACCGTGAACACGAGAGGGGATCACAAGTGGAGTAAGGTACACTCACACACAAACACCAATACACACAGCCATGCAATAACAATGTACAACCATATAACACTTCAATGCCTGTACCACACTAGCATGATGTCAAATACTACCCGGAGTCTGAGTGAAAGTCTCCCAGCCCATGCGGTGATGCACTCTTACCAGTGATCTTTTCAGCGTTGTCTCACTACTCCTGGGGTCGTCCGAAGAGGAAGGGCTCGTGGTATAGAATATACAGAAAGTAGAGGCTATACTTTTTTATTCATAATCTGCTCTGTGCTTAAGATGGCTGCTGATCTCCTTAAGACGGCCGCTGGGCCTCCTTCATCTTAAGTTCAAGCGCGGGAAGCTCTTAGTGTGGGAAACATATAGTTCATTAAAGAAATAGTTATCACATTCCTAGGAAGACACTCTTGATCTATTGTGTAGCTAAGGTGCGTTAGGGTTAGTGCGACTAATGATTTTGCAGCAGTTCTGAAGCTGATTTTTTTTTACTGATAAGCCAGATGTCAGCACGTCTCAGAAGTCATAGGTTATAGGGGCACATTGTAATGTTTTATAACCGTTAGCTTTGTAAGAAATAAGGTTAGTATTGTTTTATAACTGATAATTCTTCAGCCTCGTACCAGGACTCCCAATGCCCATAAATAATTGGGGAACCCTGAAATTGAGTTATAGATTTGTAGCTTAGTACCAATACTCCCAATACCCATAAATAATTGGGGCACCCTGCGATTGAGAAGGAAATAACTGTGGCGAAAGACAAATGGTTGTGAGTTAAGAGACAACTGTGAAAGGAGGCAAATGGTGAAGGATGAAACAGTGAAGATAAGAGAGAACGTGATGGATTGTAACAATGTAATTGAGAAAAAAAAGTATAAAAAATGGCCCTCTAGTTTTGTTCGGGGGCAGTCAGAGAGGGCAGTAGTCAGAGCGTGACTAGTAACTGACTGTCTGACTGTCACAACTTGTTTTTGTAAATACAAGTTTAACTTATTGAGTAATCTTCTGACTCTCCTGGTCATCTATATATTGCGGGTAACCACGACAGTGGATGCAACCCTTTTCATGGTGCTCGGAGGCTGGGTGGAGCCTCACCGTTGTCATTTAAACGAGCCAATGGTGTGGGAATTAAAGACAGATGTTCCTGCCACAGCCAATGGTTAGGCAGGTTCAGAGACAAAGGGTATTGGTCAGGAAAGTTCAGAGTGGTCAGGGAAGTTCAGAGGCAAAAGGAACTCTCACACCTGAGGGGTGGGTAGAGCGCACCTTGATTGACAGTAGTATGACTTCCGATCAGAGGAGCAATGTTGTCCTCCGGTCAGCGGGGTTCAATGTCTTTACTGTCACGTGATAGCCATGTGGATTTCTCACAACATACAGTAACACGTGACAATAACAATTACCAGTAATAAAAGAATTACCAATTAAGGAAGAGGCTAAAAACAAGAACAACACGGATAGTGAGGTCTGGATTACTCCCAGTGCCACGTGCCAGTGAGGGCAGAAACAGAAAGATGGGACAGATCAATGTTTGGCTGAGGATATGGTGCAGGGGGCAGGGATTCAGGTTCCTGGATCATTGGGATCTATTCAAGGGCAGAGGTGACCTCTGCAAAAGTCAACGTCGAGTTTATTGTCTTATGAACAAGTAGATGAATGCACCCGTGCCATGAAATACTGACTTGCGGTTGCGCCATAGGCATATAGAGCCACAAAGCAATACTGCAAACATACTGGACGTTCGGCCCAACGAGTCCATGCCGATGACATTGACAACACAGCTATTCCCAATACCTTGCATCATATCAGCAGCATTCACAAGAAAAACATAAACTAAAAACAAATTATACACAACTGTACACAAAAGGGACCGGTTTCACCTGAACTGGAGGGGAACCAATATCATTGCAGGGAGATTTCCAGGTGTGACTCGGGGGTGTTTGTACCATATTGGCAGAGGGGTGGGACCCTGAGTAGGAGGCAGACGGATTAGAAGTTGCCGGTAAATTCAGCAGTCAAACAGAGCAGGTTTAGCACTCAGGGCAGTAGCAGAACAGAGGTAGAAGTGAGACCGCAGTTTTTTAACCGATTAAATCAATTAGTGAGACCTAACGAACCAGGCTGACGAACTCGACACGTGTGGTGGCTCTAGACTCTGGGTTATTACCGCCATAACGGAAACACGGCTGAAGAAGGGCCGGACTGGCAGCCTGATGTTCCAGGATACAGATGTTGCAGGCGGGACAGAGGGACAGGTCGGACAGGTTAGCGACACAAGTGATTCTGCAGATGCTGGAAGCTGGGGATACACACATCAAGTGCTGGAGGAGTACAGGTCAGGCGGCATCTCTGGAGGGAAATAAACAGTCGACGTTTCAGGTGGTGACCCTTCATCAGAACTGGATGGGAATCGGACAGAAGACAGAATAAGGTCGGGGAGGGGGAGGAGCAGAGTCCGGCAGGTGATAGGTGATTCCATGTGAGGGGGGAAGGTAGGTAGTTGGGTGTGTGGGAGGGGGAGTGAAAGGGAGTGTGTCAGCAGCTGATGGGTGATTGGTGGAAGAGGGAAAGGGATGAAGAAGGAATGCGGTAGGAGAGGACAGGAGAACATGGAATGAAGGGAGGACGTGGGGAATAGATAGGCAGGTAATGAGGGCAGGAGAGAGTAAATAGAAGGGGGCAGTGGCACGGGAATTAGAGAAGACATAATAGAGAAACGGAGAAAGAAGGTGGAGCGGTTACTGGAAATTAGAGAAACTGATGTTTATGTCGTCGGGTTGGAGAACACCACGGTGGAATATGAGGTGTTGTTCCTCCATCCTGCGCCTGGCCTCAACGTGGCAGTGGAGGAGGGCGCGGATGGGCATGTCAGTATGAGAGTGCCATGTGGAATTGAAGTGGCTGGTCACTGCTGGATTCCGGCTTTTGTGGCGGACGCAGCGTACGTCCTCGACGAAGCGGTCAACCAATCTACGTCAGGTCTCACCGATGTTGAGGACGCCGCACCGGGAGCACCGAATTCAACAAGTGACACCCCGGGATTCATAGTTGAAACGCTGCCTCACCTGGAGGACTGTCTCGGGCTTTGACTAGTACTGAGGGAAGAGTTACAGGGACAGGTTTTCTCATTTAGTGCTGTTTAAGGGATAAGTGACGGGAGGATCATCTGCAGGGAGAGACGATTGGACAAGGGAATCGCAGAGAGATAGATCCCTGCGAAAGGAGGACAGGTGGGGAGTGATGATGTGCCTGGTGATCGGATTCCATTGGAGGTCGTGGATGGTGAAGAGAACGATGTGTTGGATGCGGAGGTTCGTGGTGTAGTTGGTGAGGACAAGGGCAACCCTGTCCCTTTAACGTCGGGGCTGGAGTGGATTGGATAAGCACATTCGTGCGGGAAATATAGGAGATTCGGGTGAAGGCAACATTGATGATGGTGGAAGAATACCCCGTTCCCTGAATGTCTGATGTCCTGGAATGGACAGATTCTTCATGAGAACAGATGCGGAGGAACTGGGAAAAGAGATCAGCCTCCCTGCAAGTGATTGGGTGGGAAGAGGTGTTGTCAAGGTACCTGTGGGAATCAGTGGGTTTGTAAAAGATGTATGTGGTTAATTTTATCCGGAGTTGGAGATAGTGAGACCCAGAAAGGGACCAGAAATTTCGGAGATGGAGACCGGCTCCAAACACGTCCGGAGCCGCTTCCAGGCCGGGATCTCTCACATCGGCGATTGACATCGGTCTGGACACACCGACCACTGCTTTATGCCGACAGCGAGGTCGTGGGCGGGAACGGGAATAGACGGACATGGCCTACGACCAATACGACCGCGTTCTTCTGAATTCGTTTAACGATTGTACGAACAACATGGAATGAAGTAGAACTGGAGAACGTTGCACCGATCCCATTCCCTGCAAATGAAAATTAAGGTAAAATCGCCCTGGACTGGATGCAGAAAGGATTGGGGTGTGGAGTCACTGGAGAGGGTGCAGAGAATATTCGTGGTGAGATTGCTTTGGGGAGGGTGCAGGGATTATTCGTAGTTTGGTTGCACTGTGGGGGGAGTGCAGAGAATATTCGTGATGTGATTGCACTGGGGAGGGTGCAGAGAGGATTTGAGGGGGTTATTGCGCTGGGGAGGGTGACGAGGAGATGGAATACAGCATCGACAAGTGTATTCTTGTCTGAGGAGCTGGTGCAGGGTGGGAGGGATTCATGTTATTTGCCCACTGTGACTTCTTCTGGGGTCGAGGTGCCTCGTCGAAGAGGGAGAGGTTGCACTGAACCAGAGTGGGACAAATATCCTTGCAAGGCAATTTTCCCAGTGCTACACGGGAGGTATAAAACCAGATTCGCAGTGGGTGGGATTCCGAGGAGGACCAAGTCTTGGGATAAAGCCAGCGAGATCAAATCTAGATGTGAGGAATATTCAGTTAAACTTCATTTATTCATGGTTGGAACTGAAACATGTAGGCTGGGAGATCTCAGAGCATGGATTGGTTCTGCGGACTGCGATGCTCTTGATATAAAAGAGACACGGTTGAGAGAAGGGCAGGACTGGAAGCTCAACATTCCAATAACAGATGCAGAGGAACTGGTAAACGTGAGGGGCTGAGCCTTTTTAAAAGGGAGGACGGAACAGCGATGCTCAGCGATGACATTCTTGGGGGATCGTCCAGGAAGGCCACATGGATAGAACATAGAAACAAGAAGGGTAGTGTAACTCTAGTGCGGCTTACAAGGTCAACCAGAAACAATCTGAATACCTGACAGGGACACAAGCCCGGGCGTGAAAGTTCTACGTTCTCACCAAAATGCACAAGCAACCCAGACACTTGGACCGTACCCGGAGAAGTACCCACAGGAAGGCCCATCGTATCAGACTATATCAGTGAGTCCGGCATGATAGCAGAATACATTGATTCCTTCCATAAACCACTGGCAGAAGAACTCTCCAGTTTACATCAAAGGCACATACCACTTCGTCCAAATCGTCAATTCCCTCTCAGTACACCCTGACACCATACTTTTCACCACGGACGTTGAAAGCCAAAACACAAATATAGAGACAGACAGGGGCATACAAGCAGTCAGACAGATCCTGCAGAAATACCCAGACCCGGATAGAGCAGGTGAGGCCTGAATCAAACTCCTCTATTGACTTTGAATTCAATGATGGGTTCAACCTCCAGGTAAAAGGCACCGCAATGGGAATGAAATTAGCCCCAGCCTATGCCAACATATACATGGCAAAGTGGGAAGAGACAGTCTGATCGAAATGACCTAAAAAAAACATACGCCTCTACAGACATCTCGATGACATCTGCGGTGTTTCGACACATTCTGAGAAGCAGTTAGAAGAATTCATCCAAATCCTGAACACACATCAAACCTCCAGTAAAGTGAAGGCCATCACAAGTAGAGAGAAAGTTGATTTCCTGGACACCACCGTTTTCAAACTAGCAACAGAAAATGGTAGCCAGAATCTAGCGACTAAAGTCTTTTTCAATCCAACAAACACCCATACCCTCCTGCATGCAGCAAGTCATCACACAAAACACACCTTCAGGGGCATTGTCAAATCACAACTGACCCACTTCCACGGTATTTGCACCAAGCAGGAGGATTTAAACCAGGCCACTACTGTCCTCTACACTGCACTGAGACAGAGAAGTTACAGTAAAGGCAGACTCGGGCACATCAAATCAGATTTCTTGAGAGGCCTCACAAACCCCAGGCCACAGAATAGGACACCATCCAAGCCACCACTGATAACAGGGTACGGAAGGATGACCATCGATATCCCCATACTAACTGAAGGGGGGGGGGGGGGTGAGCTCACTGGAAACATACACAATAGTATCAGCTTTTAAAATGTCTCAGAATCTAAGAGACCTATCAGTTAGTACCAAACTGTACACAGCTGTAACCTGTGGTGGGAGACACTGTAGAACAGCAAACATTTAAAAATAGCAAAAAACAGACACAACAGAGCGACGGGAAAATGGGCATGGAGAGCGTAGACTGTAACCTGAGGCAAGCAGAATCTAGTCTATGAAATTCAGTGCTAAGAATGCCACATCTTACACATAGGAGAAACAGGTAACAGGCTAGGCGTTAGACTCACAGGGCACTTCAGTACACTTATAGGGCAAGACCAGAACAGACCTGTCAGCAGACATTTGCAGCAGCACGGGATCCAGTCTTTGGTGATCCTGGGCCTGGTAACTAAGCTGAACTGGTCAACCTCTCAGAGAAAGAGAGCAGAGAAGAAATGGATTGAGTTATTACAAAGCTGTTCCACTAACGGTCTAAACCAAGTCTAAGATAGCAGTAAAAAATCTAAAAAATCTTTTAAAAAAATCAGAATCGGGCCTTATTAGACTAAATTAGGCTTAGAAAGATTACGGTCACATGTTCCCGAGTAATTTGACTCTGACCGGGGTCCCAATCTCAAAAAAAGACCTTACCCCTCACCCGATATACACTCCCATACACTGTCACCCTGATCCAAATAAAACCCACTCCCAGTGATCAGCTCACATGTACTGAACACCACCTAATCCTACATACATCCCGATGTATATAGATTACGGTCCAAGACAAGTTTTAATGCCCCCAACACAGACCAGGCAACAATCATCCTTTCTGACCACACATACACTCCTGTACATTCCCCTGAAACACTTACACCCACGTCTCAGCCGGCTCCCCGACACAACACGTTGCATGTTCCAGCCCCGCCACCCAACATACATCCCGATATACACATCCAACTTTCTCAGACAGTTTCCTCACACAGGCCACCCAATAGACACCCCTACTGATCCCACATACACTCCTGTACCTACCACCGATACATTTACACCTGGGCCTCAGCCTCCTCCCCCGACACAGCACATTACATGTCACACCCCCCACCGTCCTACATGCATCCCTATATACATATACTGGTGTCACAGACATCTTCCTCACCGACCAGCCAATATGTACCCTTCCTGAACCCACATACAATCTCTTACATTACCCCCCAAACACTTACACCTAGGTCCTAAATTCACCACCACCACCCCAGCCCCTTTCCCTAGCAAACATGACACAACCCTACCCAACTCCTCGTTTTTACCCGGGCCAACTCCCGATAACCCTGGCCAAGAACTCCGCAAGCAAAACCCTCCACAACCATGATTTCTCACCCTATTAAGACAAGTACTCACAGAGAGCTTTCTCACACAAACCAACCAACAGGCACCCTTCCTGGTCCTGCATACACTCACGTACATTCCCCCAAACACTTACAGCAGCTTCCCAAATTCACCACCACCTCCCCAGCCCCTTCCCCTAAACCTAACATTACACAACCCCAACCAACTTCTCGTGAACCTAAGCCAACTCCCGAGAAACCCGAGCCAATTTCTCGCTAACCCGAGCCAATCCCCTGACAAACCCAAGCCAACATTCTCGCTGACCCTTACCAACAAACACAATTACCTACTCTATTAAGATATGGATCTGGAATAGGGCACACATAACAATAAAGACAAGTGGAGCGAGACCGGGATAATGACATCGTGGGCCAAATTAAAGTGGCAGGGTCCAGTGAGACTGAATCTCAGGTAACGAGATCAATGAACACAAGAAGGATAATTTTCCCACTGCCCGCTCGCTCGCAACCTAACACTCACAACGCCAGTGTGTTCGCTCACAGCTGCAGTATTCTCTCTCAGATTTCTAATCTGCTCCCTCACTGCCCCGTCTGCTCCCTCACTGCCCCGTCTGCTCCCTCACCCCCCCTGTCAGCATTCTCTCAATGTCCTGATCTGTTTTCTAACTGCCGCAATCTGTTTCCTCATTGCGTCCATCTGCTCTCCCACTGCCCCAATCTGCTTTCTCACTGCCTATGTCCGCATCTTCACTGCCCCGGCCCGTTCTTTCACTGCCACCGTCTGCTCTCTCACTGCGCCAGTGAGCTTCCACAAAGCTACAGTCCGCTCTCTCAATGGTCAAGTCTGCACTCTGAAAGTCCCAGTCTGTTTTCTCTCTGCCCCAGTCTGTACTCTCTCTCTGCCACCGTCTGCGCACTCACTGCCCCCGTATGCTTTCTCTCTGTCACAGTCTATTCCCTCCCAACCACATTCTGCTCTCTCACAGACTAGTCTGTTCTCTCACTGCCCCTGTCTCAGCTTCACTGCCTGAGTCGGTCATCTCCCTTCCACCGTCTGTTGTCTCACCGCCTCAGGTTGCTCTCTCACAGCCCCCGTCTAATCGCTCACAGACCACGTGTGTTCGCTCACAGCCCTGGTCTTCTCCCTTACTCGCCCAGTGCTGTGGAAAAGGTTCTCTGGGGTTTCAAAGTTAGAGGTCTCTGGACATACACTTATGATTTTGAGAAAAAGATTTATTCACAAATACAAACACGGGAACAGAATGAACGAAAACGGATGCACTCGCACACACGGACTCGGGTGATCGCGAAACGTAAGGGGAGTCACAACCACAGTGAAGTGCGCACACACAAACACACACACAGACAGAGCGAACTAGTTACAAATGATCAGGGAAAACAGAATAAGGTGCCTGTAGCCCCTGGATCTGGACACACATCGGCTCTACACTACGGGAATCTACTTTGGACATTCCTAAAACCCTGCGGGAATGCATACTCTTACCGCTGGTCACTTGTCGTGGTTTCAACTCCTGCAGCAATCAAAATAGGAAGAGCTACGCACATATAACATTCTTTATTGTGCTGGGGAGCTGGGTGGAGCTATTCATCAGGTCCGTTAGATCATGGTCAAGTACAAAAGGTGTGCACGGGTACCAATGATCAAGATGTGCACTAATGAGTGGGTGCATCCAGACCTTGATTGACAGTGGTGTTGCTTTCGACCAGTACTCCATGGTGTCACATGACAGCCATGACCATTCACAGTACATTCCACCCCTCTTAAGTTACACCCACAGCCAATCATGGGAATAGCTGTAACTAAGCTAACAAATATGCGTCAGTATGCGTTGCTAATGGAAGGCAGAAGTGGTTCTAATAATCTGACAAGCACAGCACAATATACAGATACCTATTACAAATAAAACGAGGGAGGTGGCCCAGTGGATAACAATTGCCCACCATCCCTCCAGAGACCCAAACTGCGACCAATTTCCTCATGAGGTGTCATGCCGGAGGAGCTAGTCCCTTTCTTTTGAATTTTAGCCACCGAGTCCTGAATGTGGGCAGCCAGGTTGGTGATGTTGCTGGACTCATCGGGGATAAAGGTACAACACTTCTTTCCGACCACTGCACAGGCGCCACCATCTGCAGCGAGTAGGTAGTCCAGCGCCATATGATTCTGAAGGGCTACCAGCCTGACGGCTGCCAGATCCTCTGCCGTCCACGTCAGGGTATCCTTGGTACGTTGGAGTAACATTTTCGTTTCGTCCATCATTGTCTGGAGCACACTGATCAACCGGATGACCTCACGGGACAGTCGGGGCGTGTAATACATGGGAAAGGCTATCATCTAGAACCTATCCGCCTCCGTGATGGCTCTTTTGTCCCCGTGGCTGCTGTATGCCGGGTGCTCCCCGAGGTCGTTGAAAGTGTGGATATAGGGGAACACAAACGCTGGAAAACAGCAACCCGACCAGCTCGTGGGGAGCTACGGGTAGGCACGGTGCCCACAAATCCAGTGGGTCACGTTCAAAGTCCTAGGTGCCCCCAGCTGAGCGGCGTCGGCGGAGGTGTTCACCGAGGCCCCTGGGTACCAGTTGCGCTCGCATTTACTATGGGCAACTGAAAAGGTGGAACTGTGATCGTTCTGAAGTCTGCACCAGCATACTGTCGGCTTACTCAGTGGATGCGGGATGATTCTAAGGGTCGGGACTCGGGTGGAGGTCAAATTGTCATGAGGGAAATACCAGCGCCTGAAACACCCACTCCATCGGGACTCGCTAGAGGAATGTCCTGTAGTGGAGAGGGGAGGGTTGGGGGACGGACATCGGACACCCCCCCCCCCCAAACCGATATACCGAATCCGACAGGCTCAAAGAGTCTGTGAAAACAGTTCATTTGGAGATCATCGAGGAGGATCGCTGCAAGTGGTGGAGCTTCACCGGCCTATACCTGGGTGCGGACGCAAATCCAGCAGTCTGATTGGTTGATGGTTTTGGCGAATTCATATGCGATGCGAAGGAAAGTGTTAGCAGCCGTCCCCATGCCGATCACCGCAGTGAGCAGAAGGAGTGACTGGAGTACTGCTTTCACCCTGAAGGGGGTGGGGGTAATTGAGGAACAAACTCATTCTCGGCGGGTCAGGTGTTGTGTGTGAAGGCAGGATAGGTTAGTTCGACGGGGACCGCAATCCAACAGGTGTCCCCGCCCCCACTCGCAACGATTTCTCCTTTCTGAGGGGTAGCTTATGTCATTCGGAGACAGACTTTCACCGAGTCCTCGGTTAGGAGGGTTCTGGTTCTCACAAGTGGGGGGTGGGGAGTGTGCCCGTTGGTGGGATAATGGGGAACATCCTTGGCTAGTGGGCTGTGTATTGAGCTGGTCGACGCCCTGCTGCAGCACGCTTGACCACGTTTGTATTGTGGGGGAGAGCATCAGTGTGCGTATCGTTTCCTTCATCAGGCCGTTCACTCTTTTTATCAGGCCCGATGTCTGGGGAAGATAGGGGATAAGAAACAGCCACGAGATCTCCGTCTCAGCCATCCAGTTCTGTACCTTAACCCCCGCGAAGCGTGAACCCAGATGTAGGAGAGTGACTGCAATACTTTGATGGTGCTGCGTTGATCGGCCCTCTCCCAGGGCACCGCCACCGGGACACCCGAGTATATGTCAACCAGCGTCAAGGCGTATTGCTTCTTATTGTGGCATGGGAGCGGTCTGATATTATCTATCTGTCACACGCGACCCGCTTCCGTGCCGCGGCGAATGTGGCCCGGTGGCCCCGCTGGCCAGCACGTGGTTTTACTTGCTGGTAGATGGGGCAGTTTACGACTGTGTCTTGCACTGGTCCACTGTGAGAGTGACCCCGAACTGTACTGTCCAGAGCCGCGTAACTTCAGCGCGAAGGTGACAACTCTTATGGTGTGTCCATGCGGCTATGGCGCTGAAGTCAGGTTCCTCTGGGGAGACGGTAGCGTAGCACATATGAGCAGCCTGGTCAACGGTGGCGTTATGTATGGCCTCTTGAGTATTTTTGTGAATATGGACATCCACGTGGAGGACTGAAATATGTCTTTGCGCTGCCTGATCCCAGCAAAGCGCCAGTGTTCCTGTCCCCAGAGGAGCCGTCCGTGAATTTACCACCCCGTTTCGTGCCACCATGCCATCCACACTGCCATACCGTTGGCTACTTCACAATAATAGGTAGAGATGTGAACTGGACGGTGGAGTTCCGTAGGGTACGTTCTACCGCCGCTAGTTCGGTCAATTGTCTGGAAACTCCCGCTCTCTCTTTTGTCAATGTTTTCCTCGTGGCTGGATGAAGTGCCACCGCTTTGCAAACTGGTGTCCCGTTTTTCCATCGGCTGGAGCCGTCCGTGAACTAGACGTGCAGTTTTTATTCGAGGTCGAGGGAGTTGAAGAGTCGGTCCCGGGACACGGGAGATGGCTTGATATCAGGTATGTCCGGGGGGGTGTCCTGGGACTGGGGGAATGACATGGACTGTCATGGAGGCGGCTGACCCTTTCCTCACTAGGCTCGGCCCAATCCGCGATGTACCACTTCCACTTCACTATCGAGGACCTCTGAGCTCGGCCCCCTTTGTGCATGGAGGCGGGGGACTTGACCCAACGAATTATGGGCAGATGGGAGTGAAGGGTCATGGGGTTGGAATCGGTTTGGTGCTTGGTTGCGAGGAGCTCCAGGTAGCAGGCAAGCAGCTGGAGCTCGAAGCGGCTGTAACGGGTGGCGGCCCCATGCAATGACTTTGTCCAGAAGCCGAGAGGGACACTGCGCGGGACCTTCTATCAGAGTCTCTACTCGGCAACCGACTCGCTAGCAGAGACCTGTAACACAAAGGGGACCACCTCCTGGTGGGGGGCATGGTGCAGGGCTTGCTCCACCGTCTGTATGGCTGCTTCAAAGGCAGTCTGCTGTTCAGGACCCCACGAGAAAGCAACTTTCCTGCGCGATATCTTATGGAGAGGTCTCAGGAGTATGCTAAGATGTGGGATGTGTTGCCGCCAATAGCCAAGGAGATCCACGAAACTCTGGGTGTCCATCTGATGAGTGGGTACGTCAAAATTTAAAATATTGTTCCGTGCGAATTCGGGAATGTCCCTCCTGCCTGCGTGGCATTGGATTCCAAATAACAATGCATTCTAGGCTGGGCCTTGCAACTTTTCCATATTAATGGCCCACCCCGCTCTCTGAGAGAGGATATTACATATGAAGAGCCTGTGAGACAATAGCCTCTGAAGGTCCCTGTTAAAGTATGCCATCGATATCATGAGCGACTGACACCCCAGGGGGCAGTTGAATGGCTTGCAAGTCCCGGGAGATTAACCCATGGCATATTGTGGGGCTATCGATGTAGTCGATGTAGTCTTGTGGTCGACGTTGCAATGTGTATTATATCCGTCCCAGGTGAATGCGAATTGGTCCTGGGAGGTATGGTGGAGGGGGCTGGAGAAGAGTGCATGAGCCAGGTCTACCACTGGATACTATGGTTTGGCTAGGCGCCCTGCGATATTCTCCACCAAGGTGACGATATCGGGTACCGCGGACGCGAGTGGGGGGGCGGGGGGCGGGCAGCCTTTTTCAATTGTCGGTAGTCTACCGTCATGCGCCAAGTCCCGTTCTTTTTGCGGGCGGGCCAGACGAGGCTATTAAAAGAGGAGGAAACGGGTCTAATGACTCCCTCCCGCAGCAGGACTTGGGCGGCCTCTGTGATGTCTTGGTATCCCCCCGGCACCCTATACTGCAGACTGCGAACGACTTCGGAGGGATGGAGAATAACGACCGGTTCCCACTTGCGGACCCGACCAACATGGTAGCCCGGTCGACTCCAAAGGTGAACTTACACTAGTTGGTGTGTAATGACTGCCCCTTTTAGATGTTAATCCCCAGTGTGCAGTCAGTGGAGGCTGCGGTTAACACAGTAACGGTTCTGGAAGTTTCGCTCCCGATGGTCATACGAACCCTGACTTTCTTTGCGGGCAAAAGGAACCCCCCCCCCCAACCCCTCTATATGCATCTGCGTCCCCGGGACGATGGTGTGCTGGGCACCAGTGTCGACGAGTGCCATCCACCTCTGCACGTTCCCCTTTCCCCAGTGTATCGCTGGGGGTATGCGTGGCCTCCGGTCCCCCAAGAGTGGGAGGGTGATGGAGCAGAAGCTCTGAGGACCATGCCGTTCATCCTATGGTAGCGGGGTGGGAGGCTGCCACTCTGTGGTGAGGGTTCGTGCTGGCGGAAGTTGGACATTTCCTGTCACAGCAGGAACCAGCGCTGAGAGCGGAGGGCAGGGAACGCTGTTTCCAGTGGGAGACGGACGGAGGCAGTATCGGTGTCTGCTGGGGCAGCCCACGTGGTCTGGCGGTTAGGGGCTCTCACTGTGTCGGTCTTGGCCCCGGCGTGGTTGTGGGTCTTCCCCCGGTCGGGTATCCCCTCACAGAGCTCCTTCCATCGTGCGTGGTGACCAGAGCTCGGGACCCTAACGACGCTAGAGCGGGACCACCACTACGTGAAACAGGTCCTGGTGCAACTGTTTGTACGTGAGACGAGAGGTGGTGTCCCAGCCCTCGTCTCCGCTCTACGGACCTATGTGGGTACCCCCAACTGCATGTGCTGTCGCTCCTCCAGGAGAGTGATGACATCCCGTCCGGTCTACCCACTAACCGGTTCCATGAGGGGCAGGACCACTGGCCTCAGGTCGGAGCGCGGTGGCGACCAGGTACCCCGCTAGCTCACTGGTCGCTAACAGCTCGAAGAACCTGTAGGCACAGAGGAGAGAACAGCTCAGGGTCGCTCGTCTCCGCGTAAATACCGGTTACTAGTGCCCATTCCCTGATGACCCTGGTGCCCTCACCAACTGTGCTCCACTGTGCTCCGCCTGTATAGATCCCACTCGAGGAGGGTAGGGTACCGGCCCCTTATGGTCTGTTGGTCCGACAAGCTCCCCAGGGCTATCGCTTCCTGGTGAGAGAGGCTCACGTTGGGGGCCCCCTCATCCCACAGCCGGAGCAGCCACGTAACAAGCTGGCGGTACCGATCACCAGCTAGGTAAGCTCCTTCACGGAGACGTCCAGGGTCCCAGTGGTCTCGGAGGGACCCCGGACACAATCCCCTGCGGTAGACCACTCCTGACACCCTTCCCTGCTGGGGCGGACCTGGGACCGCGTGGTGACGGGTGCAGCCTGCAGCGGCTTGGGTGCGTAGTGCGGGGGGCGGGTGTGATGTGGCTCGGGCTCTTTGGGTGCCCCCTCCTCATCATGTCCATATTCCCCAGCCATGCGTCCAGCTTGTCGCCGCACTGGAACAAGACTCGGATTTTAAACGGGTCTGGCTGCTAATCAGACCTGCGGACGGCTTGCCCCTGCTTCATTTGAATCAGCCGCCAGGCAATCTCGGTACCCCTTGCCTCGAGGTCGTTGGGCCGGGTCTGGGCAGGCTTAACTCTCTCCTGCAACGCAGTGCATCGCTGCCGGTGCGTCTCTATCTCCTTTTCCCTCTGTGGACATGCAATCTGCAACTGGCTAGTAATCTCAACCTGACGCCTCAGGAGGGACGCCAGGAGCCATAAGGCACCCCTTTGACTCCCTTTGTCTCTGGGGAACCCCAACCTCTGGAGGAGGGCCACCACGTGATGCCCCTGTTTATTACTACGTGGATCCGACTGCTGAGCCCATCCACTGCCCGATCGTGGCCTGTCAACATGCTGGTCAAGCTGCCAAATCCCTCACTCTGATCGGTCCACGCGGGAATTTCTCTCCTCAGTGCCTACAGCTTCCTTCTTTGTCTTGACCAGAACATTATACCCGCGTCTGTGTCCAGTCAAGACTTTTAAGACACTGCTTGCAGCGCCAAATGTTGTGAGAAAAGGTTCTTTGAGGTCTCAAATGTCGAGGACTCTGGAGAGTCACTGGATTTTGAAATAGGATTAATTCTCAAAGACGAACACAAGAAAGGAATGAACGAGAACAGATGCACTCTCTGTCGCGCGCGCGCACACACACAAACACACACACACACACACACACACACACACACACACACACACACACACACACACACACAAACACACACACAGCAAACTGGTTACAAACGATCAGGGAAGGTGCAATACGGTTCCTGAACCCCCTGATGGACATGCATCGACTCCAAGCTACCGGGAATCTACTTAGGACGCTACTAAACCCATGTGGAAGTGCATCCTCTTACCAATGGTCCCTCGGCGTGGTTTGGATTCCTGCAGCAATCAAAAGAGAAAAGGTCACGCACAAGTGGTATTCTTTATACTGCTGGAGAGCTGGCTGCAGCCAGTTCAGGTTATTCAACAGGTCCAACAGGTCATGGCCAGATACAAAAGGCCTGAAAGGGAAACAATGGTCAAGAGTGTGTACTAATGAGTGGGTGGAGCCAGAACTTGATTGAGTGTACTCGATGGTGTCACATGTAGCCATGACCTTTCACACGATACATGCAAACTCTGCACCCTCAAAATTTCTCCTTTGAAATCCTTCCACTTACTGAACACATCATTCACCAGAAAACAACTGATGCCAATCCACTCTGACCAGATCCTTTGGCCGTATCACATACAGCGGTGAGGTGGAGTACTGAAAGGAGACAGAGAGCTCAGTGGAATGGTGTCATGACAGCAACCTTTCCCTCAATGTCAACAAAACAAAAGAGCTGGTCATTGACTACAGGAAAGGGGGCAGTGTACATGCACCTGTCTACATCAATGGTGCTGAGTTCAAGAGTGTTGAGAGCTTCCCGTTCCTGGGAGTGAACATCACAAGCAGCTTGTTCTCGTCAAGTTACGTAGATGCCACGGCCAAGAAAGCTCAGGAGCGCCTCTACTTCCTCAGGAGGTTAAAGAAATTTGGATGTCCCCTTTGACTCTCACCAACTTTTACTTCTCACCAGCTTTTACCGATGCACCATAGAAAGCATCTTATTGAGATGTATCACGGCCTGGTACGGTAACAGCTCTGTCCAGGTCATTTAGAAACTGCAGAGAATTGTGGACACAGCCTAGTGCATTACGGACAGCAGCCTCGCCTCCTTGGACACTCTCTTTACCTCTCCTTGTCTTGGTGAAACAGCCAGCGTAATCAAAGACCCCGTCAACCGAGGACATTCTCTCGTCTCTCCTCTTCCATCGGGTAGAAGATACTGGAGCCTGAGGGAACGTACCACCAGACTTAATGGCAGCTTCTACCCCACTGTGATAAGACTATTGAACGGTTCCCTTATACAATGAGATGGAGCATATCCTCACGATTTACCTTGTTGTGACCTTGCACCTTATTGCATTTTACTTTCTGTGTAGCTGTTACACTTTACTCTGTACTGTTATTGTTTTTACCTGTACTACATCAATGAACTCTGTACTAACTCAATGTAATTGCAATGTGTAATGAATTGCCCTGTACGGTGTGCAAGACAGCTTTTCCACTGTACCTCGGTACAAGTGACAATAATAAACAAATACCAATACTAATTTCCACAAATTTGTCCTGACTCCAGTTTCGAAAGTCAACCCGAGGACCATACCTATCCATAACCATAATTAACTTGAAACCTAATGACATTAAGGTCACTGGACCAAAAATGGTCATCTGCACATATTTCTGTCACCTGACCTGTATGATTCCCTAATAGGAGATCACGTATTGCATTTTCTCACGTTGGTACTTTTGTATATTGATTTAGAAAACTGTCCTGAACACATTTGATAAACTCCAAGCCATCCAGCCCTTTCACAGTGTGGGAGTCCTAGTCAAAGCTTGGAAAGTTAAAGTTCTCTACTTTTACAACTTCCTGTTTCTTACATGTGTCTGCTTTCTCTCTACAGATTTGCTCCTGCAATTCTATCTGACTATTGGGCGGTCTATAATACAACTTCATTAGTGTGGTTACCCAATTCCCGTTCCTCAGATCCACTCATATGGCCTCTGCAGACGAGCCCTCCGGGCTGTACTGTATAGACACAGGTGCGATATTTTCCCTGACTGGTAACGTCACACCTGCCGTTTTCTTTCCTCCCCCGCTATCACGTCTGAAAAAACGGGACCCCGGAACATTAAGCTGCCAGTCCTGCCCCTCCTGCGATCAAATCTCACTAATAGCAATATTATCGTAATACCACGTGCTAATCCACGTCATAAACTCATCTGCCTTACCGACAATACTCATTGACTTGAAATAGGTGCACCTGAGAACATTTATATCAAGTACAAACCATTGATTTCTGTCTATACATGCAGTCCTCGCATGACCTTTAACCACCCCACTTCGCTTCTGACCTAACATTTTGGTTCCGCTCCCCCTGAAAAATCTAGTTCAAACCCCCCGGAGCAGAACAAGCAAACTTAACCGCAATTATGTTAGTTCCCCTTCAGTTCAGGTGCAAACCGTCCCGTTGGAACAGGTCCCATGTTCACCTTGTGATAAACATGTCCCTGCTTGAGCGAAGAATTGCACCAACGCCTGCAAATTTCAGAACACATCAGTATTTGAGCGTGCTTAATCCTCGGGATATATGGAATAAATTAATGAGCATACTGGTCCAGGCAGGTTGGACTGGTTATATATGCCGCGGCAGCAGCTTCCTGCCATCGGAGATGGTCTTCCAAACCACTGTTCCATCAACAAGGTTATGCCGCAGCACGTTCAATATTCCAATCTAATATATTGCAAGAAACGCCTCATGAATCGTTTCTGCCTTGCGTCAACATCACCCAGAGAAATCATCAGAGAATGCAATAGATCTGCTGAAGATCACCCATTCCATTATCAGGAAGAGAGTCTTATCTCTCCGAATAATTGTAAGCCCTCTTTCCAGATCACAATAACAGAAACACCTGGAAGTTTTATTACAGGAACTCCAGTGACTTTAAATCTTTTCTTTGCAACATAGGCAACCGGGAATAAACTCCGAAAAGTGTAGTTGGTCCTGAGTTCAAATTGACGTAATATCATCTCTCCAGTGGTCAGACTGCAAATAAACACTAGTGCAAAAAAAAATTACTCACTTCCGTTACTAATTAGCGTAAATATTGTTTCTCCTTTTTACCACTTGCAATCGGTACAGAATGAGATATAATTCCGAAATGTATGAAACCTGATGATTCCGCCAAGTGAGTTCATGCCAAACACTCAACATGCATCAATACGACTCATGCTTCATTCCCATTTTACTCCTCCTCATTCTCATGAACCAGCCCAGCGTTTACTGTTCACCTCCACAATCAAGGCACTTTAAAATGGCCGATTAACGTAACATCCAGCACATTCTTCGATATGGGGGAACATTTCCAATGGTCAGTGAACCTACCTATGTTCGTGTCTTTGAATGTGGGAATTTCGCGTAACACTTGGAAGGAACTCAGGTCGTACAGGGGAAACTGGCAAATTCCACAACGACAGCACCGGGGGTCAAGTTTGAACCTTCGTCGCTGAGCTGCGAAACATCGGCCCATCCGCCAATGTACCGCCCTCGCCATCTGTTTATTTCTTTTCAGTGTCGGAATTAGGTCAACCAGATCTTCTGCTTACTGGCATGGAAGCTTCGTATACCGCAGGCCGAGCAATAACAACATTTAACCCTGTTCCTTGCATTTAATACCGTCTTCCGGCCGGGGCTTCAAACTCATTTTTTTGTTTATAAAACAATGTACCGTCTGTTTCAATACTTAATATTGTCTGTCCATCCTTGGTTTCAATGCCGTTTTCCAGTCGTTTGCAAAGAATCTGCCTCACCCCTTTGGATTTACCTTCAACCTTTGTATTTCGTTTATTTACCTTTGCAGTTTCCAAACCTCCTGTTCCCTTTCACTTCCGTTTTCGCAGTTAACTTGATTGCAGTTGTGATTCTTTCTCGAAGAAAGTGCTGCCTCTCCTTCTGCACCACTTGGTACCTTGTGCACATGGCTATGACGGATAACGATCTGTAATCACAGGGGTCATATTCGGTCGTATGAGATATTATTATTTACCGGGATCTTACCTGAAAGTTAACCTTGTCTGCAGTATTTTCGTGGTGTTGCTCTTTGCTGCATCGGACTCTTCCGTCTGGTTTACTGTCACCTTCACCTTTGATCGATTTGCGGTATGTGTTGCTATAAACTGCGAAGAAGTCATTTCAAGGCGAAAACTGCGACTGTGGTTCTGACAAATACCGGCATTGTTCTCTGTATAAAGAACGTCCCCTTCTTCCTTACCGATGAACTAGCCGTGATAATCGACAACGTGCCGTGGAAGTGACGAACAAAACCAGGCTATCATACCGCCTGGCGTGGGTGGTATTTGACTGTGTTGATAAATTCTTTGTTTCATTGGTACCGTTCACTTTCATTTTTCTGCTCAATGCTCCAATATCTTGGTGGCGAGTCGGGTCCGTAAGCGATTGAGGGGTCCGAACAAGGGAGAGAATCAGAGTGACCCGGAGATGGAGATCAGAAGGAGTCTGCGATATCACTCTTCACCATTTCCGGAAGCTTCATTCTTCTGTGGTTTGTGTCTGTTGTGGAATTAATATATCATAATATCATCGGAACAGATCCCAGGTAAAACAATGGCTCTTTACTTATATTTCAACATGTTGGATGTTTGCTGTCAAAAGTAAGTTCCTATACAAATATACTTATTCATGGGGTGACACAATCCAAAGCTAAGTTCAAGCCAGAGGTGGATCGCGACGTTTCCCTTCAATGAGTGGAATACTGAGCAGGGGGTGGCCAGTATCTGCAGAAAACTTGGTTCTTTACATTTCTTCTTCAGTGAATTATCTCGGCAGCGGAGGAGATGGGCAAACATTCTAAAAATAAGAGTTTAACACTTGTTTTCTTGCATTTGCAGAACTCCTTTGCGAGTGAAACGGTAAATTGATGTGAGCGCACAGCCGCGGTAAGTCGCCGTCCCAGTATGTCTGTGATGTGCATAAATGATTTCGACGAAAATGGTAATGCGTGGGTTAATATGTTGACAGACGACACTCAGATTGGTCGACTTGCGGACAATGGCGAAGGTGAGACAGCAGGTTATATATGAGTTACAGTCATCAGCGAAGAAATGGCAGGTAATCTGCATCACAGTAAGAGCGAGGTGCACTTTGGTATAAGAAATGTTTGAGGAAATTTTACAGATAACGCAGGGCCCGTAATAGCATTGGCGTGCAGAGGGATTTTAAGATCCAGGCCCATAGCTCCCTGGACATGACCATTCAAGTAGATAGGCCGATAAAAACGGTGTGTGGCATGTTTGTCTTCATTAGTCGGGAAGTGACTATAAGAGTCAGCGAGTCATGTTGCAGCTGTATAAAACTGTGTTGGACTGTATTTGTAGTCTTGGGGGTAGATCTGTCACTCTGTTACAGGAGGGTGGGAGTCTTTTGTTACGAACTAGGTTATTAATGGAGAATGCTCCTTTAAGATAAGGGCATAGTGGTGTGTGTGTGGGGGGGGGGGAGGGTGGATGGTTACGACAACAGAATGTAAAGGAGGTTATGACGTTTTTGAAGCAGTCAGTCGGAGACAGTCGGAAGAGAGAGAGAGAGACAGACAGACAGACAGAGACCAGCGTGCTTGTCTCTATCGATGGATGAGAAACAGTAACTGTGTCTGTTACGACAATCCACGTATGGATTTTTGGAGTAATCCGGTGGAGTTCACTTTGTCATTAACGTGTAGAAGGAAACAGGTATTTGTGTGGACGGCCACGATTCGAAAGGCTTTCAGGGTGAGGCAGATGCGGTGGAGTAGTCACTGTTGAGTAGATACTGAGGCGTCGTATGGGTTCCATCGTGGAACATTTGGATTTCGTAATTACTTTCTATTTTCTCTCTACATCTTATCTCCAGTCAACGGTGGTTGTTAAAGAAGCCTTTGCTCACGTTTCACCTGACGGCTTGCTGAACTGAGCTTTGAAAACTATTCCTGGACTTGCAGTTTGGGAATTTGCCACACACAAACTTCGAGTTTAGTTTTTGGAGTTAATGTTTAAGATTTAGCATTTTTACTTCTAACATTCTAACATATTCACTTTTAGTTTTCTTATTATCATAAGTACTTTTTAATAAAGTAGTTTTTAACACTTATACATTAATCGGTGTGTTTCTTTTGTTCTAGGTTCGTAACACTTTAAAAAGGGTGTCGAAGGATTTTAGTGGGATGCTGCCTCGATTACAGGGAAAGAACGATAAAATGAAGTTGGAACAAACTTGAGTTTTTCTCTCTAAAGCGTTGGAGGTTGAAGTGGACTTGATCGAAGTTTATGGAATTATAGCGCAAACAGTCAGAATCGTTTCAGCATCGCGGAAATGTCAAATACCACAGGACGTGCTTTGAAGATGCGTGGGGTAGTTTAAAGCTGTGTTTGCACTGGTTTTAAACATTCGTGAGTGGTGCCTGAGACGGACTGCCAAAGTGATGGTGGAGGCAGCTACGTTGTTTTCTTTCAAGAGGCTATTGGATAGACATCTGAATATGTAAGGGATGGAGATATCTGCATCATCTGCTGAGAAAACTGATGTAGTTTAAATTGACATCGTGCTCGGCACAGACATCATGGGCCGAAAGGCCAGGTCATGTGATGTACTTCTCTATTTCTTACGTCAGTGTACTTCCTGGTAATTCATTCCAGTGAAGCTCATTGTACCGAGCTCCTCACACATAGTGAGCGAATGATGATATTGAGATCTGTACCGATTTGCATATGGAGTGGATTCACGTTTGCAGTGAAGTTGTTTGTTTTTGAAAGCTCTGGATCTAGCGTTGGCAAAGCGGATTTGTATCAGTGGTTACTTGACGCTCGGCATAGACAATGTGGGCCGAAGGGCCTATCTCTGTTCTGTACAACTCTGTGACTCAAAAGAACAAGGCGCTGGATCTGGAAGACGGGAGAGTAGAGAAAAAATATTTTTTTCTGTAGAAATAACGTTCTGGTTTATATTATCATGTAATGGAGACCACATTGTGAACAGCAATGGCAGTGCACTAGGCTGGAAGAAGTGAACGGGAATCGGTGCTTCATCAAAATTTACACCGGGTCGTGGATGGTGCCAAAGGAGCTGATGAAAGGCCTTGTCATGCACTCCTTGGAGCTGCAAGGAGCAGGACATTATGGAGTGGGGTGGCTGCTGGGAACGGGAGGTGGACTCATGATTCGCAATGAGAACTGTCCCTGGCAAGGACTGAATTTTTGTGTGAATGTTACCATCTCTTCCCCATTTCCCTGCTGCCCTTCTTGACAAGAGCAGCCTTACTTGCCGTCTGGTGTCTCAACTGTGGCCAGTGGTAATTTACACTAGCAAATCACCACTGGTAACTAGGAAACAACGGTTACTCTGGTAACTTACTTCCTCGTCAATCAAGCCAACCCGAGATAAATCTCACCCGACTTTTGAGCATTAAACGCCACCTTTGAGTCCCCAAAATTATCGAGTAAATACTCTTTACATCTAGAGACATACAAGAGCATTTCACCACCCTTTTGATAATGTTGGATGTCAAATCCGTTTCCTTTGTCACGTATTCATTTTGGACTTCAACTTTGCCTCCCGTCTCCAGTGCAGGTTGTCCTTATTGTCTGCATTGTGCCCAACTCTTTCTCCATAATTATTCTTTTGCCCTTGATACATTTGGAAAATGAATTTGGCCCATCTTCATCTTCATGATTCCCTTCCAGGTTTCCCTGCGCTTTCTATACTCTTGACCGTCATCTCCGTCTTCCTTTCTCTGCACCTGCGACAGATCTATTGCTTTTATTCTTTAACCATCCCTGAATATCTCTCGACCCCCAGGGCTCCCTGCAGTTGTTATCCTTGCCTTTCACCCTTGCAGCAACATGTTGGCGCTGAACTCTTGCCATTTCTTCTGTAAGTTCTTCCGACAGTAGTGATTCCATGTCAGGCTGCTTCTAATTGTACTACTTGTAAGTAAATGCAGCCAATCTTGATTTGCCAGCTGCTGACTTATTTTAATGAATTTTGCCTTCCCCCAGTTTGTCAGTGTTCTTGGTCCATCACAATGTTTTACAAAAAAACACTTAGAAAGTTAGGGAGATGTGGTCGCTGCATCCAGAATGTTCCTCCGCTGATCCTCCCTCCACCGGACGTGCTTTATCTCCCAGGATAAGGCCCAGTGGTGATCCTTCCCTCGATCTCACCAAAATAATGCAACAAAAAGCTCTCGTGGGCACATCTCAGAAAGACTTCTCCCCCGAAGCTTTTACACTCAGGCGATCCAAGATAGTTTTCGGGAAACTGAAATCCCCTCACACATGTGTTCCTCTGTCTCCTGTCACCGTTAGTGTGTCTGCAGCACATCTGGAAAACGTGACGTCACTCTTGTTATTGATCAACACCGGGTAAGGGGGCTTTGAGGAACCTTCTGTGATATTACCTTCAACATTGACGTCATGCATGTCTTGACTGATTGGAAAACATCACCTACTCTTACATCCTGGCCTGAAAAAAACTGTTCTATGGGGTAGTGAGTGGCCGGTGCTGCGCGTCCTTCAGCCATGGCACAGTAACACGAGTTCATTGAGGATTTGATTTCATTTAATTTGCGAGTTTGCTCCCTGCTTGACATTCAGAAAAGTTCTATTTTATCCATCTCGTCTCTTCTCAACCTTTCCATCGAAATGGAACACAGTGCACTTTAATGCATCCGCTATTGTCCATATTAAATTGCATCTAATTTGCGATTGACCAACCCATCGGTCTGTTCATTTCTCCCGCGAATTACCACTGTCCTCTTGGCTGTTCAAACCGTGCCCACCTTGTGTCAAGTGCAAAACTGGAAATTATGATTTGCATTTGCAATTCTACGTCTGCAATATGTATCAACAGAGACATTCAATGACCATCATACCGATCCCTGGATCACCACTGTTCCTCTTCCATTATGCTATGAGGTGTTGTTCGTTAGCCATCTCCTGACCTAAATTATCAATGTAACTATTAAGCCTTGCTCTTACCGACTGTGGCATCCAATCAAACGTTTTCTGCAAGACCATGCACAGCATGAGTTCGCCTCGTCAGCTCCATCTGTCACCTCATCAGAAAACTGGATCGAATTGGTTAAACTCGATTTGCCCTTAAATATCCGTGTTGTCCTGTCCTAATTAGTCGACCTTCCGTCTGGCATTTCTCCATCTTGCTCCGAGTCATTGTTTCCAAAATCTTTCCCACCACTGAGGTTGAACTGACTGGCCATTTGCAAGAAGATGGAAACATTTGCGACTCTCCCCTCATCCAGCGGCATTCCAACCAGCATTCGTAGACTATGGTCAGTAGACTTTCCATTTCGTCCCAAAATACCCCGAAAATCCTTGCAAGTAAGCCGTCGGGGTTTTCTCACATCACTAATTATAAAGGCGAACTTCTTGAGACTTTGATATTTTCTTGGTATATGCAGAATCTCAACCACTTTCCATCTCACTAATGTTTTGCTAAAATTGCTATATCTTCTGAAGACTTATGCACTTATGCACAACGCTTATTTTAGATGTTAATAGTTCCATTTGCACCCGCCTGCAAGATTTCATTTTGTTCTGAATGGGTGTCACTCCTCCATGCAGTGAAACACGTAATTGCATCTCAGTCCCACATAAAAGAAGAACGAGGTAGTGGGAAGAGGCAGTGTAGAGGCGGGGTGTATTCATAATATCCAGCCCTGTTGAAGGTTCTTCTAATTTGAGGATTTGCCGCCTCTGGGCGGGACCCAAATAGTTTAACATCCAGCTGAATCGGCGATTAACCAATACTTCTTGCAATCCTGTGCACTGCATTCACTGATCACAATGTGGTCTTCAACACGTCTGCAGAAACCAAACAGAGATTGGCTGATAATTCGTTTCGTAGGGGTGCCACTGATCCTTCAGTATTCCTGAACCTTAGTTCGCCAACCAACTGCCGCATTGACCTTCCTATCTGTGGCCTTCTGCACTGATGAATGAAGCCTAATTCAAGCTGGCAGGGAAACCCCTCATCTTCCATCTGGGAACGTCGACGCACACTTGAGTGAATGTCGATTTTTTCGACATGACGTAACTGACACATCCTTTCTGTCTGAATTCGAACTGACAGATTATGTCTGACAACATTTTGGCTCCGAATTTTATGCCTTTTTTATTTGCATAGTTCCAGAGCTTTGCTGCACACATCACATTTTATGGACAGAGAGGTGAAGGAGCGATGTAATGACAATCAACTGGTAACGGAAGACGTCCGTTGAGGAAAGGAGACGGGTGCTCTGTAAATTGGTCGCCTGGACTCCACTTGACAACCAACACCAGCCACCCCCCCCCCCCACCCCCGTAGCTGGAATCACATCCAGAACAGACAATTTAATAGAAGAGGTATTGGAGCAGATACGCCTCAAGGGCTGGAAGGTCTGTGTAGGTCCATGGATGGTGGTAAGGAGAAGGAGTATGGACAAGTGTTGCACCTCATGGGTTACCGGAGACAATGCCAAAGGACAGGCACTTGGGTGGGGAGGGAAAAGTGGACCAGCGAGTCAGAAGTTAATGGTCCCCGTCAAAATCAAAAGGCATGGGAAAGGTGGAGATGCGACGAGTGATTGATGAAGATCAAATGTAATTATGCTTGGAGTGTAATGATCAGTGAAAGAATTGTGATTTGTTTCCTTGGAATTGTGTCCTTGAGTTACTTCCTTGTATATGCTCAAATAAAGTGGTGAGCAAAGGAACGTACTTCCCGTCTGATGGCGCGGAGGTTGATTGAACGTGAACCACATCTTTTAACCAGGTACTTTGTTTTTTGTATTGTCTGAGTAAATCACTACACTTAAATCTTGCCCCTTCGCCGGAATAAATGGAAAATGGAGTATCTCCAGTGGGACCTTTGGAACTCATTAATCTGATGTTGCTCACAGTCACCGAAAAGCAGTTTCATGAATCACTTTCAGCCTAAATAAACATTGTTGATGCAGCTCCTGCTCTTCATAATATTAATGTCACTGTGGGCTTGACAAAAATAGTTCATTCAAATGCCCTTTCTTCACTGCTTTTCATCCAGATCACATCAAACTTTTCAATCCAGTTGGCCACTCTGTTGGAATTTGGCTGTCACATCTATTGAATCTATCACGACTCTAATACAAAGTTCCACTCGAAGCTCCCAGTCCATCGTTCCCCCGAAATTTCACCTCACGTGAGAGACGGCACTCGTCGTTCAGATGCTCCAACCAAAACACCGTGTAAATTTCCCACTGTTTCCCTTCGCCACTTCACTAAAACTTTATCTTTTTTTTCTCCATTAACAGAGAGAATCCCTCTGACATGGACATTATTTTTGTTGACATTGTACTGTCAAAGAGATCACATTTCCCGTGCACATAAACGCTGTGGCATACCTCAGCGACTGACGAGATTCTGCTGGTTTCAACCTCCAAACCTTGAGTCACCCACAACTGAAGGCGTCAAGGTCCTATCAAGATGAGGCATGGTGAGGTGAAGTATCATCGACCTTATTGTCAGGCGGAACTGACTCACCCATGAACATTGTGGAATTCACCAGGACCACTCTACTTCAGACAGCATCACAGTCTTCGTCCAAATATGAATTGAATAAATGAATTCAGGATGTGCGGTGTGAGTGCGTTCACTGAGAATGATCAACCATCCACGCTTTATCAAGGGGGGATTCGAGGAAATATTAATTCAGGAACTGGAGCACACAACGTGGCGAAAGTGGGTAGAAGATCAGAAAACTGGAACTTCACGATCCTGAGAAGCGAGGATCTAAATATCTCAGAAGAGACGAAATTGATACCGAGAGGGAATTGGCAATTAACATGAAAACAAAGAGGAAGAGTTTCTGTAGAGACGGGAAAATGAAGACTGTTTTCAGTTCATTGAAACTTCTGGAAGGTGAGACTGAGCAAAAAAGTGCAAACATTTTAAACTAGTAATTTGCATCAGTCTTCACCGTGGAACAGGCTTCAAATGACAACTTAAATCTTTTAAAAACCCCTATCAGCTGGGATAATGTATTGAGAGAAACCCCTCCATAATCTAAAAAAAAGTGTTGATTATCCTCTCTCCTCACATACTCTCCTGGACAAAAATATTCTGAGTATTTCTGTCCATAAAAAAAAACTTCAAAGACCTTTTTGCGCTTCGTTGGATTATTTAAACCGTTTGTATTCCAGATTCCTTTTATGACTTGTCATGTGCCCTCTAACACAGGGAGCTACTCACCGAGCATGGGTTAAAGTGTTCAGTCCTAGTGATATGTCTGAAAATGCCCAGGATTTTTATTGCTTTGTTGATCCAAATTCCCTGATCTTCCTCTTTAACTACTTCCAAAGATCTAAAGTACGCAATATTCCGTGGTAGCGAATTAAGGAGTTGCACGTTGTCCACACTTCAAATAATTCGCTGCAGTTTCCAGTTTGAGAATTACGCAATCCCTTTCTAGAAGCCCCACTTTAGTAATACGCAGAACTTTGAAACCGCAGGGATACAGAGAGGGGTAATGGATTGACGCTGGAGTCCCTCCTGGTAATTATTGTCATCCATGAATACGTTAGCAGCCGAGATCACTATCAACATGTAATATGCAAACTGTAAAATAAGCTTTCCATCTTAGTTTCATCAATCCCATATCATTCCCAATCTCCGTCTCTTCAGCGACATTTTTCGCTAACGTCATTGTGCACAGTCTTTAGATATCTGTTTTGAATTCATCACGTTATTTTGTACAGGGTCAATGTTCCTGAAATAATGTGTTTGTTGACGTTGTAATGTTGCTGAAGGCCGAATTATCAGGTGAATTGACAAGGGAGATCCTGTTGCCTACATAAAAGATGAATACTCAGAGTGTGTCTGGTTAGAGTGCCTGGCTTATCTATCGCAAATCATCATAATTTACCGCTTCTTCCTATAATGGGAATAACGGAAATCCTGCGCGTTGAGCAGACCTTTTATCCCGTTATTTCAGCCATTGGAATTCCTGGTCAGTCGCTGCCTCGAAAATCAATGGTGCAGCTCACTATGAAACACATGGGATACACAGATATTTTTCTTTTCGCGCTGACGTTTGAAATACCAGGGGTTACACTTGGAACGTCCAAATATTCTGATTTTGTCGCAGCTACTTTTCAGCTCGAGTGGTCTTTGTTTATTCAGCCGTGGTATTGAAGCAGGGGTGTTCCTTGAACGATACGAACTGGTGATATTTGTTTGGGAGAACAGTTGTAAGCAGAGCATCCGTATCTGAAATGTAATTTGCTTCTCTGTTCGTGGATACTGCTTTATATGCTGAATATTTTTTGTATTTATTTCACATTTCTGGTATTGGATTTTATTCACCATCGCTGATTGTCTCCTGAGAAGCTGTGAAGCCGCATTTCTCAGGTCATTCTGATCAAATTGCCCGCGCTGTGCCTTTGGAAGGAACTTCCAGTATTGAGAATCAAGGACGAATGAGGACGGGCGCTTTATATCTGACTGCGCGACGACTGCAGAGGGACGTGAATGTGTGAACACCCGACCTTGTCCTTCTTGGTGGTAGAGCTCGCGTGAGTGAGGGTTGTTATTGGAGCAGCCTAGAAGAGAGATGGCCGGGAATTTTATTCATACTACACACTGCAGCCACTGCGCACTGATTGTGGGTAGGGGAGGGATGGAGTAAATGTTACCTCCGAGACTATCCAGCTGTCCTCTCCCAGCCATTGCAAATAGCTTGAGGTTATCAGAAATGCAAATATCCAGGTGAGTGAAGAGTGCTCCATCACGTTTTTGATCTGTGCCATGCTGAAGTTAAAAAAAAACAAAGAGCAACATTAGATGACTCCCTCACCCAGCACATGGCCTGCTTTTGCAGCCACAACATTTGTCCGCAGTGTGCAGTTCTATTCTGGACAACTGTAGCCCCATCATATTGATAGTCGCAAACGAGGTGATGCCAATGGGATCGTGTGTCAAAGTAGCTTGGTAGTTGTGGGAGGTACTGACAGATGGGAACGTTTAAGGCTGAATGTTACTTGTGAATTAACACTCCAGAACTTGATATTACGTATTTATTTCTGTATGCGAGCTTATACGTCATCACTGATGAGAATAAGAATGACTTAATGCAAAGTAATGTTCAATTTCAGTTTTAATTGCCTGCAGAGGATAAATTCGATGCATATGTTATGTCTTGTTGCAGCACCTCACATGGCATCCCATTTGGAAGGTATTACTCAGTTGTGCTTCTATGATCTGCGAATTACGTTCGACAAGGCACTCTGCTGCATCGAGGCGCACGTTTGTTTCTGCTTCCCCACACACCTTTCCCCAAATGAGCGCGTTCTATTGAGGGCCAAATTTCGGGTTATCTCCATTGATGTCGCTGATAATCACGTTTCCTTTTCCGTCTTGAACGAAGTCCTTTCTTGGTCTTTCCCGCTTGATTCGGATGTGACAGACAGCTGCGAATTCACTGCTGATTACAGTAAAACTTCCCTTCACTCTCCGACAGCGTTACTCTCGTCATGGAGGGTGTGTCGGTATCGGACGCTCCCTGAAATTAAAAAAAAAATCTCAACTATCAATCTGCGATCAATGCTATCAATCTGCTGCTCTGGGTGTATATCGTAATTTTTCTACTTATTTTTTCAAACGTGCAGTTAACTTGCTGGCGATTGTGATCCCCTGCTGTGGAGGGTGCTGTCTCTCTCAATGTGTCACTCGCTACATGGTGGCCATGGAGGCGTCCGATCTCCTGGTCGTTCGTACTGATCCCCTCTTGAGGCGGACTGGTCAGATTTTTTCCCGAATTCATTCCTGCGCATCACTTCCGTGTGCAGTCTCAATGTTGTCCTGCTTGTTGCGGTCACAAATATTTCTGTCTGGCTGACCGTCACATTCACCATTGATCGATATGTTACAATTTGCTGTGAGAAGCTGAAAACGAAATACTGTCCGAAGAGGATGGCGGCTGTGGTGATAGCAACGGTCAGCGTGCTGGGCTGCATTGTCTCTGCACCTTGGTACTTTGTGTATAAACAGCGCCGATTTGTTGATGGCGTTCCATTTGACTGTATTACCAAAGCAAGCTTCTTTACTTCACCAGTTTGGGCTGCACTTGACTTGATTGATCGCATTTTAACGCCTTTCATCCCATTTTTTCTGATTTTGCTGTTCAATATTCTGACAGTCAGACAACTTTTAGCGGCCAGTAGAGTCCGAAGGGGGCTCCGGGGCCGCAGTGATGGAAAAAATGAGAAGCATCCGTAGATAGAGAACCGAAGGAAATCTATCGTTTTACTCTTCAGCATCACCGGCAGTTTCATCTTGTTGTGGTTCACAAAGGTTGTGTTCAACATTTATCGACGAATAGCAGATCTTAGCGTTTATACTGACATAACATATACAACACAATCAATTGCATTTATGCTGCAAGTTCTCAGTTCCTGCACTAACACGTGTATTTATATCTTGACCCAGAGAAGATTCAGGGAAGATCTGAGGAATGGGCTGACATAACCGTTTAATCTAATTGCAAAATTGGTTAAACCGTAGATTGAGCTAACCGACTCCAAATAATGGCATTATGTTTTAATTGCTATTCATACACGCTACTTGCCATTCGATAGTGTGTAGATTATATTGAAAAATGGCAGTACCTTCGCAGTGATCTAAACACTGATGATGATGTGATATTACCAGATCTATCAGGGTGGCATCGGTTCAAAAGACCCCTGGTGTGTTTATCAAAGATTTTTATTAAAATATTCTACTAAAAAGGAAGTAAATATTGCCGTTTTTCATTACCTCTTGAATGGCACGGTGGCATCCTACACGAGAAGCGAGGTAGGTTGCTCAGTCCATAAGCAAGACACAAGAGTTTGTAGATTCTAGAATCTGGAGAAACAAATAATCTTCTGGAACAGCTCAGCAAATTGAGCTTAGTTTCGACCTCAATCCTCGTCAATTTCGTTCCCCCGCAGATGCTTCTCACCAGACGAGTTCCTCCAGTAAATTGTTGCTCATTACCTCAGTCCATCCCGTCATTTTATAATATTAAATCTTGTCTGACTGTGTCCCCTCCCCTCACTGTTCTGATCTGTGTTTGAATCAAGTACACCACCTGAGCCCTGCGATACCATTCTCTCTCTCTCTCTCTCTCTCTCTCTCTCTCTCTCTTTCTCTCTCTCTCACTCTCTCTCGCTCTCTCTCTTTCGCACCGAAGCAAGGTATTAATTAAGGACCTCCCCTACCTCGTCCGACCCCAGGCACATGTTTTCTCCTTTATCCCTGATCAGTCCCACCCTCACTCTAGTCATCATGTTGTTCTACACATACGTGTATATCGCCTTGGGATTTTCCTTAATCCTACTCGCCACGGCCTTCTCATGCCTCCTTCAGCTCTCGGGTGCAGTCTTAAGCTCCCTCCTGGCTACTTTGTGACTGTCCGGAACCCTGTCTAATCCATGTGTTCTGAACCTTTGGTAAGCTTCTTTCTTCCCCTTGACGAGATATTCAATATCTCGTGTCAACCATGGTTCGTTCACTTTACCATTCTCACCCTGCCTTAATGGGACAAATTTATTGAAACTCCATGCAAACATTCCATAAGCAACCTCCACATTTCCGCTGTGCAATTCAGCAGGATCATCTGTTCTCAATGTACACTCCCAAGCTCCTGCCAAATAGCATCATAATTCCCACTCCCCCAGTTAAATACTGTCCCATATCGTCTGCACCTGCCTCTCTCCAAGGCTATGGTAAATGTCGCTGAGTTATGGTCACTATCTTCAAAATGCTTTCTCACGGAGAGATCTGAAACCTCATCAGGCTCATTGCCTATTAGCAGGTACAGTTTGGCCTCTCCTCGAGTCGGCCTGTCCACATACTGTGTCAGGAATCGTTCCTGTACACACCAAACCAACTCCATCCCATCTATCCCCTTTACACTAAGCATGTGCCAATCAATATTAAGGAAGTTGAAATCAACCATGACAACAACACTATTCTTTTTGCACCTCTCTAAGGTCAGCCTCCCGATATGCTCCTCAGCATCCCTATTGCTATTGGGGGGGGGGGGTATGTAGAATACACCCAATAGAGTGATGGCTCCCTAACTGTTTCTGGCTACCACCCACACATCCTCCAGGACATCCTCCCTTCTACTACTATGAAACTATCGTTGTTCAGGAAGGCCACTCCTCCACCTCCTTAACCTCCGCCCCTGTCCCTTTTGAAACATCTAAACCCCGGAATATCCAGCAGCCATTCCTGCCCTTGCGACAACCAAGTCTCTGTAATGGCCACCACGTCATAGTTCCATGTACTTACCCATAGTCGAAGTGTGTCAGCCTTGTTCCTGCTATTTCTCGTATTAACGTAGACACACTTCAGCCCATCCAACTGACTGCAATTTTGCCCTTTCAACTGTTTATCCTTCCTCACAGTCTTTGTACACTCTGCATATACTTGTACAGTAAATGAACCAAGCTCTGACCTATCACTCCGGTTCCCATCCCCTTGCCAAACAAGTTTAAACCCTCCCCAACAGTTCTCTCAAACCTACCGTCAGAATATTGGTCCCCCTCCAGTTCAGGTATACCCGTTCTTTTGTGCAGGTCATACATTCCTCAGAAGAGATCCCAATCATCAACAAATCTGAAACCCTTCCCCCTGCACCAATTTCTCAGCCACACATTCATCTGTCAAATCATCCTATTCTTACCCTCACTGGCATGTGGTACAGGCAGTAATCCAGAAATTACTACCCTTGAGGTCCTGCTTCTCAGCTTCCTACCTGACTCCCTATATTCCCTCTTCAGGACCTCATCTCTTTTCTTACCAATGTCATTGGTACCAATATGCACCATAACCTCTGGCTGTTCTCCCTCCCCCTTCATAATGCTACGGAACTGATCGGAGACGTCCTTGACATTGACACCAGGGAGGGAATATTCCATACTGCAGTCTCTTTCACCTCCACAGAATCTCCTGCCTGACCACTTCACTATCGAATCTCCTATCACTATCGTTCTCCTCTTCTCCCCTCTTCTGTTCTGCACCACACGACCAGGATCTGTACGAGAGAACTGGTCACGGCAGGGTAGACCGTCCTCCCTTGGAGTATCTAAATCGGTTATTGAAGGGAAATGCCACAGGCGTACTCTGCAGTATCTGCCTATTCTCCGTATTTCTCCTGACAGTCAAACAGTTACCTGCCTCCCTGTAGCTCTTGTCTACGTACTCCTAATATTCCGTAGGAACCGAAGGTCATCCAGCTGCAGCTCCACTTCCCAAACTGCCGTGAAGGAGCTGCAGCTGGATGCACCTCGTGCACCTGGTGATGCCTCTCAGAACTCGCACATCTCACAAGCTGAACACTCCACTGACCAAGTAGCCATTCTCACAACGCTGCACTCCAGGGAACACCAAATCTAAGTAAGAAAGAAAGACATTTTCCGGAGAATTACCTTCTCCTCTTCTCCCCGAAGCCGCTTGAACCAAAGCCTCAGCTCCCCACTCCAACACTGGCCACTCACACAATAGCATCTCCGATTACACTTGTCTTACCTTTATTTCCTGCTGTTGATAAGCCAATCAGCAGATAACAATTTGCAAATGCGCCTCGTTTAGACTCTTACAAGATGGACCTCACCAGCTGAGACAGAGACTCACCTCTTTTCAAGCGCCCTGCTCCAAATCTCGCTCCAACTTCCGACTCTGCAAGTGAAACCGACCAGTTCAGGCAAAAAGTAATAAGGGCAAGGGTGATGAACGTAGAGGCTGGAATACTACGTGGACCATGTTGTGGCCATTACCGAGAATTAGTTGGGAGAAGGAAAGGACTGTATGTTTAATGTTATGGTATCTCGACTCGATGTTTTAGACAAAATCGAGAGGGAGTCAAAGGAGGAGTGGAGTTACACCATCGAAGCTGGCATAATAGAGGGCTCATGCATTGAATCTATACGAGAAGAACTCAAAAATAAGAAAGGGTCTATCATTCTGATGGGATTATACCACAGACTCTCCAAATACGCAACGGGATTTTGGGAACAGATTTGCAGGCAAGTTAGGACAAGGAGCAAAAACAACAGTGTTGATCTGGTGGGTGACTTCAACTCCCCGATGTAGAATGGGAACTCCCTATTTCAACAAGTTTACACAGGGATCAATTTGTGGGTAGCATCCAGGAGGGTTTCTTAAATCAGTGTGCGGATAGCTCAACTACAGGCGGAACTATACTGGACCTGGTCTTGGGAAATGAGCTTGGCCAGGTGACTGAACTTTTAGTGAGAAAACATTCAGGAAACAGTGATCACAATTCCTCAGCTGTGAATAAGGATAATAAGGATGAATTGGAGCAGGGTAAATTGCGAGATTACTGGGCAGGACCGAGGGAAAGTTAATTGGGAACAACTGTTTTTGGCAAGTCCACATCTTACATATGGAGGTTGTTTGAGGAACTATTGCACAGAGTCGAGGATTTTTCCCATTAGAAGGAAGGACCAGGATGTTGAGGATATGGAACCTTTCATGACGAGATATCGTGAATTTAGTCACGAAAGGAAAAGAAGCGCTGTAAAGGTTTCGGAACCCAAAATAAAACAATGCCCTTGAGGATAATAAAGAAGTCAGAAAAGGAATCAAGATGGGAATTCGAAGAGCCAGAAGGCGCCAGGGCAGTCCTTAGCAAGTCGGATGAAAGAGAATTCCAAGGTATACAATTATTGAGAGCTTAGGGATAACTAGGGAGAGGGTTGGACCACTCAATAATAGTGAGGGATCATGTGCTTGGAGAAGAAGGACGTGGTAATTGTTACTTTACGTTGGTAATCGCCAAGGAGAAGGTCGTTAAGGATAGTGAAATCAGTGCGGAGCGTACTAATATGCTAGGGCATTTTGAGATTTAAAAACAGGTAGTGTTGATTAGTTTGAATAACATTAACTATCACTGCAATTGTTGGTTTACCAAGGACAGAATCTGGCCATCTATCTGCCTCCGCTAACCGTATGATTGTCTTTGTTACATTAATGACCAAACGATCCATTTTGCTTAAATGGAAGGATCCAATACCCCCAACTACTTGTCAATGGTTCTCTCAAACTATATCATGTTAAAACTTGGAAACAATTAGGAGTGGTACTGTTCATCCTTCGCTTAAATTTGAGAAAGTTTGGAGTCCATTTATTCAATATTTTCACATGATATTGAACCCCTTATAATAACCTTTCAATTTAGAGGAACGGAGTTGATGAAATAATATTGCGCTCTTTCTATCGAGAATTTTTTCCTTTTTTTTATTTGATTTTATTTAGCTTAGTTTGGTTTCATATATTGTTTATAATTGTTCCTATTGTTTTGGGTTTCTATTTCTTTTTTTATATTTTATAATAAATCTTTTTTTTCTTTTATATTATATTCATTCACTAACAGATCGTTGGATCTACAGATTGCTTTATACTTTATTGTTCTTTTTGATTATACATGTCATGATTGTTCTCCTGATCTCTTTGTATTACATGTGTAAACATTGATATATTAATCTGTATTAATTTGAAAACTAATAAAAAGATTGAAAAACAAAAGAATAACATTAATTCCCTGGGGCCTGATGGGACATACACCAGGTTATTAAGAGAGAGGCATGTGATGAGATAGCCAGAGTTTTGCCCAACGACAGGCGAGTTACAAGAGGACTGGCGAGTGGCTAATGTTGTTCTGTGATTTAAGCATGAAATAGGGATAATCTTGGTAACTATATACGAGTGAGTCTCACATCAGTGATGGGAAGCGATAAGATAAGATTCTCAGGGATAGGATCTATGAGCATCTGGAAACGCATGGCTTAATTGGGGCAAGTCTTGTTTTACAGTCCTGGTTGCGTATTTTAAGGAGGCGTCGAAGGTTATGCATAAAAGTAGAATTGTGGATATTGACTACATGGATTTCAGAAAGGCGTTTAACAAGGTCTCACTTGATAGGCTTATCCAGAAGATTAAGATGCATGGGATCCAAGGTGACTTGGCCGTTTGGATTCGGTGTAGGCTTGGCCATAGAAAACAGAGGGTAGTGGTCGATGGGACTTATTCTGGCTGAAGGACCATGACCAGTGGTGTTCTACAGGGATCCGTAACGGACTCGCTGTTTGTGATATATATCTATAAGTGATTTGGAGGAAAACGTGAATGGGTTGCTTAGTAAGTTTGCAGACAGCATGAAGATTAGCTGACTTGTGGATAGTACAGAAGATTGGGAAAAGATGCAGCGGGATCTAGATCAGTTGCAGATACTGGCAGAGAAATGGCAAATGGAATTTAACAGGCCGAATGTGAGATATAGCACCTTGGGAAATCAAATATGAAGGGAAAGTGCATCGTTAATGACAGGATGCTTAACTGTGCTGATGTCCAAAGGGATTTCGGGAAACAAGTTAATAGCTCCATGAAAGTGGCTGCACCAGTGGATAAGGTAATAAAGGCGTATGGCATGCCTGTCTTTATTAGTTGAGGCACTATCAGGAAGTTTCTTTGCAACTTTGTAAAGCTCTGTTTCGGCCGCATCTGGAGTATTGCATTCAATTCTGGTTGCCACATTATAAGAACGATATGGAGGCTTTGCAGAGGGTGCATAAGATAGAATATGTTTACTGGGAAGTTGGCTGGACTAGAGGGCAATTCGTATGAGGGGAGATTGGCAAACGGGTTGTTTTTAACTTGGAGCTGCGGAGGATGTGGGGAGAACTGATAGATAATGAGGGGCATGGATAGAATAAACAGGCAATATGTTTATTTTTTCCCAGCGTCGTAAAATCTCATACTGGAAGGATGCACTTAAGACAAGAGTGGGAACTTCAAAGGAGATGTGTGGTGCAAGTCTTTACACAGATCGGTCGGTGCCTAGAATGCGTTGCCAGGGGTGGAAGTGGAGGCAAATACAATGGAGACCTTTAAAAGTCTCTTCGGTAGGCACATATACACTGCATGCAGGGGATAATGGCATGGGCAGAAAAGGCTAGTTTGGTAGCTTTTAATTACTAGTTTAATTAGATCGGCACATCATCGTGGGTCGAATGGTCTGTTCCTGTATACTGTTCCATCTTCTATGTGACTCAATAAATGTAGAGAAATATTTCCGTACAGTGATGACTTGAGATATATAGTTTGTGACCATATCTGTTCGTATATGTTTTCACATGATGGACTACTATTCAAAGTTTACAACTTGATTTATCTTCCACTGAAAAAAATATTTTGTTATTTATCAATCCACGTCTTCTCGATAAAATTGCATACATGTCGTTCACAAATAAAATCGCGATTGTAGGGTAAATACTTTCAGTAAAGCAAGGAAGATTACAGACAGAATAACGCGAAATGTGGAAAATCTTAAGAACAATGTTTAGCGATAGAGATTGAGAAAGAGTTGCTAGGTCGAATGGACTCCTTCTATGTCCATGAAATAAGGGAAATATGTAGGACAGAATGTGATTGAATGACTGTGCGAAGGTCGGGCTATAATGTGGTGGAATAATAAATTCACAAGTGGGCAATCTCTGGCAATATTGAGCTCCCCGACTACATTCACTGTGAAAGCTACAGAGTAAACCGATCAGATGGCAGCACTAGCTCAGTTTCTGACATGTTGTGGCGACTCACCGTCTTGTCGGGCGAAGCGGCTCGGTAGTCGGGTCGCGCGGCGTCGGAGCGACTAGGCCCAAGATGGCGGCATGCCTTGTCTTTCCGAGCGACGGGGAGAACCCGCGCGCGGGAAAGTCCTGATGACGTAGGACTTACGTCATTGCCGGTTGTTTTGGGCGGGAACAGTCTCCCTTAAAGGGCCCGTGCAAGGCGGGAAAATAAACCAGTTCTTGTTTGGCAATCCTCCGACTAGCGTCTTGTTTTATTCCGCGGTAGCAACCGCTACAATGTATGGTGATTCATAAGGGAACACTGGCACTGCAGGTTCAGTTCCTGCTTCACAGCGGCGGCGATCTCCTCAATTTTGTCTTCAAGTGCCGTCTGTGTGGACGTTGCACGTTCTCTCTGTGGATCGATGCAGGGAATCGACCCCGAATGTCGGCAATTCCTTTCCTCCCACAGATGCTGCTCGAACCGCTGAGTTGCTCCAGGTAGATTTTTGCTCCACATTCCAACATGAGGTAGCTTTTATCTCTCCATGTCTGCCTGGATTCTTCCGGATGTCTCGCTCAATCTCCACCCTGGCCCTCCCCCGTAGTATTTATCCCATGTCCCAAGGTCTTGCAGCTTGGTAGGATAATTGATCAACGTCAATTATTGCTGGTATGAAGGAGAGCGGTAAAGTGTTGGGGCGGTTGACAGGACTGTACATATCTGTGCTCTCGCTCGTATGTATGTATGGGAAGGCGGGTGGGAATATAATTCAAAATATTCAGTTAAGGATTAATTTAAATAGATGATTAAATTTCCTATTGCCGAATTTCCTTCCTCTTTCTGGTTCTTACAATCACCCGGCGTACAAAGGCTACTGAAAATGCAAGTTCAGTAATTATGCGAATCAGTTAAATGTGAAAGATTTAGGTGTGGATGGGCTGTTGGAGAACTCTGGTACGATGTTATTTCCCCGTTCAGTTGCCACATTTTCGACTTTCATATTTATGCGATTGGAGGAGGATTAGCCGTTAACAGGTTCCCCCTGGTGGTTGCAGATGATATCCGCAATGTGTCAGCAAGTATTAATTTGCGTTAATACTTTTAACTGCCCCAGTAGGCAGGCTTAGGACAGAGAATGTTTCAATCTGCGTTTTGATATGGGATTACTCCAGCTCTCATCGTTTTTCATGAATTTCACAATTCGCTAATGGGATATCTCAATATCATCTTCATCTCCTGCCTGTATTTAGTCTGGGCCAATTCGTAAATCCCAGTGCTGGTGCAGAAGCTCAGGAGTTGCAGCATGAATCCTATTTTTGTACAAAGTAAGGTGTAACGACAGACTGAAAACTCAACCACCACACTCTGAACCATATGGAGTAAACGAGACCACCCACAACAGGAGGAAATCCACCGAGATAACAAACAGCACAATTATAGATTTCATTCTGCTCTCTATCTCCGTGTCTCTGGGATTATCTCCACTGCTCTGTCTGCAGAATATCTTCCGGGCTTTGCTTGCAGCTACAATGTACATAGCGGTACACCGAGCTGCAGGATCACGGCAAATGCGAGGCCTGGGTTGAGGATATAATGATGAGCTCCACTGCCGTCCAGAGCGGTGATTCTATTACACTGAACGGCATAGAACAAAACCAGTGGAAGTTTAGAAACGCGTATCTCTCAGATAATGTGAAGTACCAGGTGCTATTATTTAAACAGCTCAGCACAAGCACTCTCCCCAAAACCGCAGCTGCCGTTCTGTCGGTGCAATATTTAGTTTTCAGCTTCTGGCAACAAATGGCGAAAATCGATCGAAGGTGAATGTGACAGTGAACCAGACAGAACAATATATGGCTGCATAAAGCAACACAGCGTGGTCGTTGAAGATGGGGATATCAGATATTAAAAAAAACTGCGCAATATAAGCAGTCTGAATCAGGTCTCGTGTTAGGGTCAGGAAAATGACCAGGGGATCCTCGATTGCATGGCCACCAGTTAGCGAGTGATCATTCTGGAGCTACCGCAGCTCTCCCGGGAGAGGATCACAATTGACACTATGTTAGCTGTGAGGATTGAAAAGGACAGGGAATTGTGCCTTAGACTACGAAAAACGTTACTGCCTGGTAGAGGAATAAAATTGCTATGTCACTAAATACGTTACGTATCCTCTAATCCAGAGCATGTTCGGACCGATGGAGAATTAGTTGCTGAAAACTCGATACCTATTCCATGAGCGAAACCATAACATTAATTTAGTCGTTGCCAACGTCCTGTCACGTAGTCTACGGGGTGAGGAAATGGAGGAGATCGAAGTTTCCTTTAACTTTTTATCCCCATCTTTAATATTCACGCTGAGTTTCAAAGAGATAAAGTGCAAGCCAGTTCCTTGACCGGTGGTCAGTGGTGGAATCGGCTGATGTTCCTGTTCGTGATCATTACCCACTGTCGCCGTCTCAGTGTTGGTGTTATGGGGGTGGGGGTGGGGGTGGTGGTGCAAGCCGTTGCTTCTGGTCATCACCGTGAATCCGGTTACATATGTGGGTAACCAGTCCAGGTTTTTGCTCCAAATAACTGCGCTGTGATTTTCAGTCAGTAGAAGGAGAATCAGCTGATGTTCCTGTTTCGGGCTATTACTCAGTGCCTCTCTGCAGTGTTGGAGGAATCATCCCAAGTTTCCCCTCTGTAACGAGCTAACAGTATCTTATCCTTGCTGTTGTGTGTTTACCAGAGCGCTATCCGGTGCTCCGGCTATAGCCAATCCAGTCATTGTCTCAAAGAAATGATCGTTGGAAATACACAACAGGTCAAAACAGCATCAGTATCAGTGGAAAGGCAAATACAATTAAAGTTGAAGGACAAAGTCTTTTCATCAGAACTGGGAAAATAGAAACCAGATGTATGTTAAAATGCAGAGAAAGAGGAAGTTTGACAGAACAAGCGGGACGTCTGTGTTAGATGGTAGGATAAGGAAAACTAGATGACACCAATTGGCACTTGTTGAAAAAATGGTAATGGCAGTGAGAAGTCAGAAAGACGTTGACATATAAATCAAACGAGAGAGGAAAGTAACTATGATATGAACATTTAGTTACGGAGCACGAGAGTTGCTGACGAACCGAAATCACGGATGGTGTCGTGAAAGGCCTGGAAGTCGGGCAAAGTCTGCACAGAGATTTTTAAAAAGATAAAATTATGGGGCGGTTGGCTTATATCGGACTGTTCAGTCTGTAGTACTCTGCAAACACGAGTTGTATGAAGTAATTGAATTCAACGTGACTTTCCTTGGCTGTGAAGAGCACTGACAGAGGACGGGTGCTGCTGCTCGTACTCAGGATGGGTTTTATTGGGAGAGTGGAATAGACAAAGACAGGTACTTTGGAGTGAGTGTGAGAGGGTCTTGTACGATGAAGATCGCGCTCACCCTTACGGGCTGAATGAAGTTGGTCTGTACTACGACACCAACATACTGTTCTTGGTTGCTGCAGATGAGTACAGCTGACCATATTTTGGGAATGGAATGCAGAATGCTAACTTAGTGGAAGTGCAAATCACACTTACCAGGACGGACCAATTATGTACCTGGATGCTGTAAATGGGGAGATGAATAATCATTTATTACATCTCCTCTATATTACTGGGATGGTGCAGAGTGTGGCAGTGCTTTCTGAAGATTGGTGACACCAAGCGCCGGTCAATGATTTTAGTGAATGCAAAGACACACAAAAAAAATCAACAGATGCTGGAATCTGGAGCAATAAACAAGAAGTGCTGCAAGAACTCAGCAGGTCAGGCAGCATCCATGGAGGGAAGTGAACAGTTGACGTTTCGGGCTGACACCCTTCATCAGGGCTGGAAAAGAAGAGAAAAGCCAAAATAAGAAGGTGGGGGAAGGGGGAGAACCAAACCCAGGCAGGTGATAGGTGAGTCCAGCTGATGGGGGAGGTAGGTGGGTGAGAGAGGGGGAGAGGTTGTAATAACAGAGGTGATAGGTAGAAGAGGCAAAGGGCTGAAGAAGATGGAATCCGTTTGGAGTCAAGAGACCATGGAATAAAGGATGGAGGAGGGAAGGAGAGGAGGTGGGCAGTTCATCAAGTCGGGGGAAGGGAGCCACAGGAATAAAGGAAGACAAAGGAGTGGTGGGGGAGATAAAAACAAGGAGTGGGTTACCGGAAGTTAGAGAAATCTGTGTTGATGCCTTCAGGTTGGAGACTCCCAGAGCTGAATATGAGGTGTTGTTCCTACAGCCTCCGTCTGGCTCGACGTGGCAGCAGAAAAGGCCGTTGGTAGACATGATTTGCTCTGTGATGCCTGACGTAACATAACCTGCATGTAACTGGATTGGTCTCAAAGGCTGGTAAACACTGGTAAACACAACAAATACCAAGTCGATCTTCGATGCCTTTAACTACCACCCCCTCAATCCCACCCCCTTCCCTTGAAATCGGATGCAGACATCTAATTGAAAGCTGTATCGCATATAACCTCAAGTTCAGGGCTGTAAAATGAGTTATTCATTGTCGTGACAGATATGACAGAATTGAATTATTTCTGAACGTGAAATGAAAGGAAACTGTACAATGCATAATTATTTAAACCCACACCAATTTTCACGATAACATATGTTTCAGCATCAAACGAAACAGATGCAAATTGGTTAATGTAAAGCAGGAGATGCTGGAGAGTGGTCTGAGAACTGCAGAAGGACTCCGACTGAAGGAAGTGATTTTTTTTGGAAAAATCCTTTGTGATCCACCTGTCTTTGCTTGGATCTGAAACTTGGATAAATTTTGTACGAGCACAAAAGTTTGCACCTTATTACGTGCTGTACACTTTCAGAGTATGTTTATGATTCAAACGAATATTAGTTTACGTGGGAGTTGCGCTTTCAGTGAGTCTTCACCACTCAGGATATCAAAACAACGAATACATGATTGTAGTATTACATTCTGCCAAGGGAAACCAACATCATTACGAGAGCAAATGACGTTCAGAGTTCCAAAGCTTTAATTCTGTGGGACGACCCACTGGTTTGGAAAATTATGACAGTGGTATTCCATTTAAACGTGATTTACTGAATTAATTGCTGGATCCAGAGACTTCTCAGGGACAGCGACAATCGCGAGCATGGCGAACCAAATCTTTACCACTTCCAGGAGGTAGTAAGACAACGTAAATGAATGGTTTCTTTTTATTGTTTCCTTCTCCGAACAGCCACTGCATCTGTTGAGATCGCAGGTGATGGTCTCTCACTGACACTATGAAATGACAGGCTGAAATGAGACCCTAATTGGAAGCGGATAACCGTTTGGTGCCATTGTCGACAGATATTAATTACAGTCAATGCAGAAACATGAAAATTAACTCATTTTAACACAGCACGTGACTTTCAGCACTGCTTCCTAATTCCACAGCAGAATACAAGATAGATTAAATAGATGTTATTGTACTGAGAAACATTGGCGATGTCAGTCCGAGATCACATCTGTGCAAATAAAACTCAAGGCTAATGTTTTGAGATACCTCTACCTGAAAAAAAGAAGGCTTATAAAACGTACCAGCTGTTAGCAGAGCTTAGAGACACATAACCGACACACTCAGAGTGATATCTACTTTGAGAGTCATCACATGATGAGCACAAGAAAGAGACGGATCAGACGGCCATTGGGTCCGTTACGTACGTTGTACCATTGCAAATATTTCATGGTTTATTATTCGCCGATATATTTCATCTTTCCTGCTCTACTACACCGACCTCATACCTATTTATATTATTCATTTTTGAAAAAAAATTCTCTCTGCTTTGGGAGAGAACACATGCGAACTTGTTTGTGTCTGTTTGTTTTTTTGCTGTGTGGGGAAGGTACGAACTGAACAAAATAAACGGGTTGAACCTGAACTGGAGCAGGACCAATATTCTTGAAGGCAGGTTTGTTAGACCTGTTGGGGAGGACTTAAACTAGTTTGGTAGGGGAATGGGAACCAGAATGACAGGCAAGAGGTTGGTGAATTTACTGTACAAGTAGATGCAGCGTGCTGAAAGACAATGAAGAAGGACAGGCTGCTTAAAGGGCAACACTGCCGTCATTTGCATGGGCTGAATTGTGTCTACTTTAATATGAGAAGCATGAGGAACAAGCGTCATGAAATTAGAGTATGGGTAAGTTCGTGGAACTATGACGTGGTGGCCACTACAGACACTTGGCTGTAGCAAGGACAGGAATATCTGCTTAATATTCCGGAGTTTAGAAGTTTCAAAAGGGAAAGGGTCGAAGTAAAAAAGGGTTGGAAGAGTGGCTTTGCTGAACAGGGCAGGTGTAAAAAAGGAGGATGTCCTGGAGGAATCGTGTACTGAGTCAGTGTGGGTGGAGGCCAGAAACAGAAAGGGAGCCATCACTCTATTGGAAATATTCTAAAGACCCCAGTAGCAGCAGAGAAGCTGAGGAGCAGATCTGAAGGCAGATTTTGGAGAGATGCATAAGTAGCAGGGATGTTGTCATGGTTGATTTTAACTTCCCTAATGTTGACTGGTACGTCCTTAGCGTAAAGGAGTACATAAAGCAGAGTTTGATAAATATGTTCAGGAAGGATTCCTGACACAGTCTGTGGCTGACTAGAGTAGAGACCTGGTATCAGGCAATGGACCTGATCAAGTTTCAGACCTTTCGTTGGGACAGAACTTTGGGGGTGGTGGGCATAATTCCGTGCCCTTTACCATAGCCTTGGAGAGGGAAAGGAGCAGACGATATGGGAAAGTATTTTATCGGGGGATGGGGAATTATTATGCTATTAGGCAGGAACATAGGAGCGCAAACTGGGAACAGATACGCTTGGGGAAGTGCACAGCGGAAATGTGGAGGTTGTGTAAGGAATATTGGCATGGGGCTCTGGGTAGTTTTTTTCCCATTAATCAAGGTAAGGATGGCAGAGTGAAGGGACGATGGTGGACAAGAAACGTCGAATATCTTCTCATTAGAAAGAAAGAAGCTTACCTGTGGTCTGGCAAGCATGGATTATACAGTGTTCTAGAGAGTCACAAAGTAGCCAGGACGGAGCTTAAGAATGTACCCGAGAGCGGAAGGGGGCATGAGAAGGCCTTGGTGAGTAGCATTAAGGAAAACCCCAAAGTGATATACACTAACGTGAATAACGAGAGGAAAATCAGAGTGAGGGTAGAACCGATCAGGGATAAAAGAGGAAACATGTGCCTGGAGTCGTAATAGGTGTGGGAGGTCCTTAATGAATTCTTTGTTCAGTATTCACTCGTGAGAGACACCATGACGATTGTGATCATAGCGTACAGCAGGCTGATACGCTAGGGCATGTTAACGTGAGGAAAGAGGAAATGCTGGAACATTTGAAAGACATTAGGATAGACAAGTCACTGCGCCTGGCGGGATATATCCAAGGTTATTAATTGAAGCGAGAAAAGAGATTGATGCGCCTGTGGCGATGATCTTTCCGTCCTCACTGGCAACAGAAATAGTGCCAGATGATTGGATGGTGGCGAATGTTGTTCTTTGTTTAAGAAAGGAATTATGTATAACCCTGAGATATTACAGACCAGTGAGTCTTACTTCAGTAGTCGGCAAATTACAGGAGAAGAGTCTTAGAAACAGAATTTCTAGGCATTTGTAGAAGCAGAGGTTGATTAGGGACAGTCTGCATGGCTTTGTGAGGGGCAGCCTCACTCGACTCATTTAATTCCTTGAGGATGTGACAAAACACATTGAAGACTGAGCAGTGGATGTGGTGTACATTGATTTTATTCAGGCGTTTGATAGGGTTCCTCATGAAGGCTCATTCATCATGTCAGGAGACGTGGTATTCAGGGAAACTTGTCTGTGTGGATTCAGAATTGGGTCATCCATAGAAGATAGAGGGTTGTGGTAGATGGAGAGCATTCTGCCTGGAGTTCGGTGACTAGTGGTGTTCCACACGCTTCAGTACTAGAATTCCTGTTCTTTGTGATTTTTACAAATGATTAGAATGAGGGTGTGGAAGGGTGGGTTAGTAAGTTTGATGATGACACGAACGTTAGTGGTGTTGTGGATAGTATAGAAGGTTGCTGTAGAATCAAGCAGAACATTGATAGCATGCAAACCTCGTCTGAGAAGTGGCAGATGGAGTTCAAACCCGAAAAGTGTGAAGTGACTCACTTTGGAAGATCGAATTTGAAGGTATAATACAACGTTAATGGCAGGACTCTTAGCAGTGTGGAGGAAATGAGGGATCATGGGTTCATGTCCATAGATCCCTCAAGGTCGCCGCTCACGTCGGTAGGGTTGGTAAGAAGGCGTATGGTGTATTGGCCTTCATTAGCCGGTGTATTGAGTAGTTCAACAGCTGTGAGGTAATGTTGCAGCTCTGTCGCACTCAGGTTAGAGCACACTTAGAATATTGTGCTCAGTTCTGATTGTCTCATTATAGGAAGGATGTGGAAGCTTTAGTGAGGGTGAAGAGGAGATTTTGCAGGATGCTTTCTGAATTGGAGTGCATGTCTTAGGAGCATAGGTTGAGTGAGCTCGGGCCTTTCTCTTTGGACCGAAGGAGGATGATATGTGACTTGATAGATGTGTAAAAGATGATAACATGCACATATGGAGTGGTAAGCCAGAGACTTTCTCCCAAGGCGAAAATGGCTAACACAAGGGGACATTATTTTGATTGGAGGAAGGTATAAGGGGGTGTCAGATGTAAGTTTTTAGACAGTGAGTGGTGGGAACCTGGAAGGCACTGCCGGCGATTGTTGTGGGGGAAGATACATTAGGAACATCTAAGAGACTCTTAGATAGACACCTGAATGAGAGAAAAATGGAGGGCTATGTGTGAAGAAATGGTTATATAGATCTTAGAGCAGCATAAAATGTCGGCACAACATCGTGTGCCGAAGGTCCAGCACTTTCCTCTAATGTTCTGTTCTCTGTCGCTCTCCAAATGTGTGTGTGTGTGTGTACTTGTGCGTGTTCGCGCGCGCGCCAGCATGTTGATACGTTTCTTTAAACTATTTTGTGTTTCTTTCTGTGAGTTTGCGAATGTGCATTCTTCCTGCCTCCTGAACATAAGGACGTCGGAGATTAATGTTTGATTATTCTGTTTCGAACACACAAGCATGTGGACTAGTTGCAGGAGGGGGCCACGCGAATCTTGTCCTGTTATTAATTCAGATGATATATTCTCTGATTGCGGCCTGCCATTACTGTCTCCCATGGTGACCTCAAATTCAAAGTCGAGTTTACCGTCATTTGCACAAGTGCATGTGTACATAGGTGAAATAAAGAACTTACTTGCATCTGAATCACAGGTACATAGCATCATATAAGCAGCATTCGCAAGAAAAAAAACATAAATTACGCATAACTTATACACAAAAGTCGGAAGTAAATACCACACTTAAAACAAAAAAAAACCGAAGTCCAAATGTCTCTTCCGCTCTGGAAACATGTGGTGAACTTTCACTTTCTCTGCCATTTGAAGAGGAGATTTTCCAGTTCTCGCAACCCTCCGAAAGAAAATAATTGGCTTAGTTCTGTGCTAAACGGGCTATTTTTTTGTTGAACTGTGGCACTAGACAATTGTCAGACAATTTCTTCAATTATTTTCTCAGTTTCTCTTGGAGAGTGGGATGTCCAAAAGAAGACACAATTTTAGCATGGACCGCAGATGCTTATGAAATGATTCATCCCGTCAGCCCTTCCCACTGCTATGTTTGATCTTGTTCCACGTGCACGAAATACTCTCCACACCCATCCATCTCCGTCTCATCTGAACACCCTGTAACCAGCCACATTCAGCAGCCTCTCCTCTCCAGCCTTCTGCCACTTTACGGGAGATGGTGAGGCGTAAACAGATCTATGAAGGAGGGATGGAGTCGGAATGAGACCGTGTTGATGGGAGGATGATGAGACTCATGGAACCAGACAGTGCAAAAAATGTCTCGGCTCATACCTCTACTATAGAGTGAAGTGGGCCTCTATCCTACACCACCATTCATCTGCATACCAGGCCCATACATTTTCCCCAATGGTGAAGCATCTTCTTGTGCTATAACATCCAGACGTCCAAACTAGTCCCAACACGTTCGGCAGATACTCAGGTCTGCAGCACGTGTTCATGTGTAATTACCATGTGTACTTTATCAGACAGTTTGGGCAACGGCAGTACATGCAATTCGTCAGATACAGTGTTAAGAGTTATTTTTACCGCAATATTAGCCGCCTCCGCACACGGAACAACAACTGTTATCGTCAAAAGAATGATCCTTCTAGATCTTATCAGAACCCCCAGTCGAATCCCAACATATGTTAATTAAATGGTGCACAATTAATGTACTGTACCGTCAGACGACTCCAGACTGATCGACAACCAGTGATTTATAGATTTAGACATCAGCAGACACTTAAAAATCAGAATAGAAAAACCAAATTAACAAGTGTATAGAAAACAGAGAGAAAGACAAGACCCAGTAATCCACATAACTGTAAGCTAAAAGCTGCATTTGGGAAAATCTTCACTGAACATTTAATTGTGCATTGCGAAATCCTCTCGTCAGCACTACTGGAGAGGGAGCTCCAGGATTTAAACTCAGCGAAGAGGAAGAGCCGAAGTTGCAGGCGGGTAATGGGAGAAATAGGTAGAGAAATGCTGCAATGATCACAGGGGAGAGACAATAAGGGCACAGAGGAATGTTCTATCAGGTGGTTCACGACAAGGGGGTGAGACCCCGTAGGAGAGCGAGATCAGTCCGTAGAGCAAAGTGCGATCTTCAAGAACTGAGAATGAGATCAGGTTGTAGGGAAGCGTGTGACAAGACCATGGCAGACATCCGAATCAAGACAAAATTTGACATTTGGATCAGGCCGTTAACGAGGTAGCGAGTGGGAGTGAAAGGAGAGTGACGAAGCCGTGAGATGCAATGGAATTAGGGCATAATGAGGTAAGGCTGTGGAACAGTATGGGTTCAGTCCGAGCGGAAAGTGGAATCATGCCGCATAGCGCAGTGTGCTCAGGCGGTGAAGAGAGTGGGCGAAGGTCGGAGAAAAGAGAGGCACAAGAAAGTTAGGGCGTGTGCGATTTGGCTGTACATTTGGAGGAGAGACTGTGATCCGAACACAACGGAGAGTGTGATCAATGAGAAGTGATGAGGTTGACGAGAATTAGATTCTTTCGCTTAACCCAGAATTAGGCACAGATTCTAGCCGGGGATTTGGTTTCAATGGCTGAATCACTTTGAAGGACTTTAACATTTTCTATGCATTCGGTGTAAAATGCTGTAATATTTGAAGTCTGGCGTTCATTGCGTGGCTTACTTAGTTGCTGCAATTTTAAACTAATTTATGAAATTATTTTTAATCTATCGGAATAAATCTCACAACATTCACATTCAAACAAATCAGATACAGGTACTGAGGAGGTGACTACCTTAGTCGCATTGCTGACTGAGGCGTTTTAAGTACAACCACTGTTAGCTCGAGGTATGGATCTGATGGAAGCACCATTCCCAGTGCCGGATGGATGCTGCTCCTAATTTTAGCTTACACGTGATACGATTTTCCGTAATTCGAGATTATTAATCAAAGCTCTGAACGGAAATGGATTCGTACCAGGTGGACTTCAGACGGCTGACGTCATCTTTTTGTTCACATTGTTAAACATTTATTTTTTACTGTGTTAAACAATCATTATCCCTTTGGAGACCCCATAGTATATAAAACACTCTGGGAATGTAACCCCTCTCAACTTCATTAGTAGAGATATTCAAGGCGAAAGATGGGCGCTGAGCTTCGCTTTGAAAATGTCGGAAACATACGTGCAGAAACTATTGTACTTGATAACTACCGTCATTGGACTTCCCGGTAAGTGATCACAAAATTTGAAATGCAAAGCCCTCGTTGTGAATAGATAAGGCAAACCAAAATGCTGGTACAGTATATGACTGGATTCTGAGCTTGCAGGCCCCACGAAATCAGATGGAATTGTGTGTTGTGCGGTGGTAGCCAACGCGTTGGAAATATGCGTCACAAAGTAGATAAAGGGAACGTTGTAGCGTCTCACCGCACCGTTATCGAACCGTCTCCCGACATCGCCGATGTCGTCGGAAGCCCCGATCCAAGATGGTGCGGGGCCCACCTTCTTCCCCATCGTCGGTCTAGGAAAGCCCGCGCGCGGGAAGTTCAGGTGACCCGCGCGTGATGTCAGCGCCAGAACTGTAGCGCGGTAGGTTTTCGGATATTGAAGGCGCACGGCGCCCCTGTTGTTCATTCGACTTCTGATTTCAAACCAGCGACACTGTGTTTTCATTTCGTAGTGTGTAGCTAGCCGCTACATTAGTGACCCCGACGGGCGCAAACGTTTTTGGACCCACGATGTCTGCACAAGAGTTTCAGGCAGTATCCGTTAAACTGTCCACCTTCTGGACCCTCAGGATTCTTGTCTGATTCGACTAGGCCGAGGCCCAGTTCCAGATTCGGCATATCACCAAGGACGATACCAAATACTACTACGTGGTCAGCTCCCTCGACCAAGACACCGCTTCTCAGGTCGAGGACTTCATCAAGGCGCTCCCGGAGGAGGAGATGTACGGTGTTCAAGACCATCCTTCTCGAGACTTCCGGCCTTACCCGACGCGAACGTGGAACCCGCCACCTCCACCTCGATAGGTTGGGTGACAGACCACCCTCTGCGCTCATGAACGAGATGTTGGCCCTGGCGGAAGGCCACAAACCCTGCCTGATGTTTCAGCAGGCCTTCCTGGAGCAGTTGCACGACGACATCCACCTTTTCCTGACGGATGCCGATTTCAGCGACCTGGGGTAGGTGGCTGCCCGGACGGATGTCCTTTGGCGGGCGAAAAAGGAGAGAGGGGCGTCCGTCGAGCACGTTGCTGCTCCACGTACCCAGCGGCACAGCAGGCCAGACCCGGCAATTGAACGCACCCCACCCGCCACCAGGTCTGAGACACCGACAGACCAATGGTGTTTCTTCCACCAGCGGTGGGGCGCTGACGCCCTCAGGTGCCGGCAACTATGCATGTTTCCGACGCCAGAACCAGCCTCCGCTGATGGCTAAGGCGGCTGGCCAGCCGGATAGCCTCTTGCATGTGTGGGACAGGTGTTCCGGACGTCGTTTCCTCGTGGACACCGGAGCCCAATTCAGCGTCATGCCTCCCAACAGCCACGAGACTCGCAACTTCACACCAGGACTCGCCCTCACAGCCGCCAACGGAAGAGCCACTCTGACCTTTGCAACCGTTTGGTGCACTTCCAGTTCGGCTCCTGAAACTTGACTTGGAAGTTCATCCTGGCCGCCTTCGCGCAACCACTCCTCGGAACAGACTTTCTTCGCGCTAACTGTCTGCTTGTTGACCTGCGGGGTAAGCGTTTGGTACATGCCAGGACCTTCTAAACGTTCTCGTTGGGTGAGTCCAAGCTACCGGCCCCACACCTCGACTCCGTCACCACGTCGACCAATGAGTTCGCCAGGGTCCTGGCAGTGCTCCCGTCCGTACTAATGCTCCAGTTCTCCAAAACCTTGGCCAAGCATGGCGTCCAGCATCACATCCCCACCCAGGCCCTCCCATCCAAGCCCGCGCCCGGCGGCTACCCACGGACAAGCTCCGCCTCACGAAAGAGGAATTCAAAAAATGGAGGTGTTGGGGATCATCCGCAGGTAGGACAGCCCATGGGCCTCTCCGCTACGCATGGTACCCAAGGCAGCCGAAGGCTGGCTATGTTGTGGCGATTACCGGCGCCTCAAAGACATTCCTACCCCGGACCAGTACCCCTGCCGCATATTCAGGACTTCGCTGCCACCCTGCACGGGCGGTCCATTTTTTCCAAGGTCGAACTCGTCCGCGGTTGTCACCAGATCCCGGTGCATCTGGACGACATTCCAAAGATGGCGCTGATCACACCTTTAGCCCTCTTTGAATTCGTCTGGATGGCCTTTGGCCTCAAGAAAGCTGCTCAGTCCTTCCAACGACTGATGGACGTGGTGGGGCGCGACCTTGACTTCGTCTTCATATACATCGACGACATCTTGATCGCCAGAGGTAGCCACCAGGAACATTTCACGCACCTCCGCCAACTCTTTTTTCGCCTGACGGGTTTCGGCCTGACCATCAATCCAGCCAAATGCCAGTTCGGGCTTGAGACAATCGATTTCCTGGGCCATCGGATCGACAAACACGGCGCCACGTCCCTGCCTGCAAAGGTCTACGCCATCCGCTATTTCGCCAGACCCACTTCCATCAAGGGCGTGCAGAAATTCTTCGGTATGGTAAACTGTTATCACCGGTTCATACCATCCGCGCCCGCATCATGCGCCCGTTGTTTGATCTCCTATCGGGCGGAAGCAAGGACATTGTTTGGTCGGAAGAGGCTCAGAGCGCTATCGTCGAAACCAAGCAGGGCTTGGCGGACGCGGTCATGTTGGTGCATCCTCGTACGGACGACCCGACTACCCTCACGGTCGACGCCTCCAGCACAGCTGTCGGAAGCGTTCTAGAGCAGCTTATCGAAGGGCGTTGGCAACCGCTAGCGTTCTTCAGCAGGCATCTTTGACCACCAGACCTCAAGTATAGCGCCTTCAACCGCGAGATGTTGGCGTTGTACCTGGCGATCAGACACTTCCGATACTTCTTGGAGGGCAGGCCGTTTACAGCTTTCACTGACCACAAGCCGTTGACCTTCGCTTTCAACAAGGCCTCAGATCCCTGGTCAGCACGGCAGCAGAGGCACTTGCCATACATCTCAGAGTTCACCACTGACGTCCGCCATCTGTCTGGGAAAGAGAACGTGGTCGTTGATGCACTGTCACGGCCCGCCATCCAAGTTTAGTCCCGGGGGTGGATTTCGGCGCCTTGGAGGAGGCACAGCGAACGGCAAATGCCTAGCTATCGCACCGCAGTCTCGGGCCTTCAATTGCAAGGCCTACTGGTAGGCCCCGATGAATGCACCCTGCTCTGCGATAACTCCACAAGTAGACCCGGCCCCATCATCCCAGCTTCTGGCGCCGACGGGTGTTTGATTCTATCCACGGCCTTGCACACCCACCCATCCGGACTACTGTCTGGATGGTGTTCGACAAGTTCGTCTGGCATGGCCTGCGTAAACAGGTTTCCGAATGGGCCCGGTCCTGCACTCACTGCCAAACCTCGAAAGTACAGCAGCACGTCAAGGCCCCCCTGTAGAATTTTCAACCTACCCGCCTTAGGTTCGACCATATCCATGTCGACCTGGTCGGCCCCCTCCCAGTCTCCCGAGGAGAGCGGTACCTTTCCACGGTTATCGACCGTTTTAGCCACTGGCCTGAAGCAATTCCCCTCGCAGAAACCTACACCCAGTCCGACGCACGGACCCTTTTGTCAACTTGGTTGGCCCGTTTCGGTGTTCCGGCACATATCATCTCAGACACGGGAGCTCAATTCACCTCCGGCTTGTGGTCTGCCGTCGCCGACTTGTGCGGTTCCCGGATCCACCTCACCACCACCTATCACCCGTAATGCAATGGGCTGGTGAAGAGGTTTCATCGACAACTGAAGTCGGCACTCATGGCCCGCCTTCTGCGGCCCAACTGAGCAGACGAACTCCCCTGGGTCCTGCTAAGGGATACGCACAGCACCAAAAGAGGATCTACATACCTCGTCCATGGAGATGGTCTACGGAACGCACTTAGTCGTCCCGGGCGAGTTCTTACCAGCCCCACGGGGGCCAGAGGAAGAACCTGCTGCGGCGCTCGACCGGCTGTGCGAGCGGCTTGGAAACCTCGTCTCTATACCCACAACGCGAGAAAGACAGGCTCCGACACGTATGCCGACTTCCCTCCGAGACTGTGGTTCTCTTCGTCAGGAGGGGCGCGCACCGAACACTGCTGCAGCGGCCGTACGAAGGGCCATTCCGGGTCGTCAGGAACAATGGGGCTACGTTCGTGCTGGACATTGGGGGGCGCGAGGAGAATTTTACAATTGACCGGCTGAAGCCGGCTCATTTAGACTCGGACAAACCCGTGGTGGTACAGCGAGCGCGACGAAGGGGCAGGCCACCCAAGTCGTAGTTTATTTGATTCTGGATTTCGCGAAGGTATCACCGGTTCTGGGGGGCGGTGGGGGGGCGGGGTTATGTAGCGACTCACCGCACCAGCATAAAGCCGGCTACCGACATCTTGTACGTCGTCGGAGGCCCCGATTAAAGATGAGGCGGGGCCCTCCTTCTTCCCCATCGTCGGGCTGGGAGAACCGGCTCGATGGAAGGTCAGCGGGCGTGATGTCAGCGCGGGAACTGTAGCGCGGGAAGTTTTCGGATATTAAAGGCGCACGGCGCCCCTGTAGTTCATTCGACATCAGATTTCAAACCAGCGACTCTGTCTTCATTTCACAGTCTGTAGCTAGCCGCTACAATACGTTGATTATGGGTGGAGATTTCAATTGCTGCTTAAACCCTTCGATGGATAGATCTGTGGCGAATCTCGCACTTCTAAACAAATCAGCTGTCTTTATTAATTCCTTCTTAGTTGATCCCGGAATTTTAGTAGTTTGGAGATTTCTACACCCATATGATAAAACGTTTCCAATCTTTTCTCATGCTTATCACAACTACTGTAGGATTGATTACCTTTTTATTGAATCGTGATTAACTCCATCTGTATTGACTGTAAGTACGATGCAATTGCCATGTCAGATCATGCACCATTGAAACTATCAAATAAATTAGCGGACGTACCCCTGGTGTCAGATAATGGCGACTGAATTCTTCTCTATTTCAGGCTTTAGATTTTGTTCATTTTATTAAAGAACTGATTTCCTTTTTCTTCTCAACTAATTTTAGCGAAGAAATTTCTCTTGGGATACCTTTAAAGCTTATATCCGTGGCCAAATTATTTCATACTCTTCTGGCTTGCAAAAAAACGAACTAATAATGAACTACATATATTGGCTGATAAGATCAACGAAATCGATAAAATTACTTTGATACTCCTAATTTGGAGTTCTACAAAAACAGAACTTAACTTCAATTAAAATTTAAATTTAAATTATTTTTTTAAATTTTATTTACAGCGTGGTAGTAGGCTCTTCCGGCCCAACGAGTCCGCGCCGCCCATTCGAAACCCAAATTAACGTACCCGTACGTCTTTGGAATGTGGGAGGAAACCGGAGCACCCGGAAGAAACCGACGCAGACACGGGACAACGAACAAACAGACAGCCACAGGAATCGAACGGCAATCGCTGGCGCTGTAATAGCGTCGCGCTAACTGCTACGCCACCGTGCCGCCCAATTACAACACAGTTTATTATTAACATCTCCAATTGAAATACATTACTCAAAACCAAGAGTCAGTTTTATATACATGATGATAAATCCGGTAAATTGTTCGTCAACCAACTGAAAGCTGCTTCAACTAAACGTCAGATTATTAATGTTCGTAAACGAGATGGTAATTACACGGTGGACCATGATCAAAAAGTATTTTTCAAGAACTTTATACTTCTTTATATCAATCATAAGTTACTGAGGATCCTACATCAATGCAAGAATTTCTAAGGAATTTGAAGACTCCTAAATTATCTCCTAATGAACCTTCAACATTACATGAACCCATTTCGGAGGAACAAATAATGAAATCAATTTTTTCAATGAATTCGGGTAAAACACCTGGTCCCGTTATGTGCATAGTTGAATTTTTAAAATCCTTTTCTGATCTTCTCTCTCACTGGTTAGGTAAAATTTTAGAAGATGCCCTATCGGTAGGTAAATATCCGCAATCTGTTTTGAAGTAACTATCTTTTTAATTCTGAAAAAGGATAAAGATCCTACTGAATATACATCTTACAGACCTATTTCTTTATTGAATGTGGATTCCATTTTTTTTCCGAAGTATTGGTCGTCGACACTTTGTCAGAGCTGGGGAGCAGAGGTAACAAGGTGGTATCAAGTTGCTGGGCGAGTGGGGAAGGGACGTGTGGGCCAAAGGGGGAATCTCTGCGATGGGGAGACTCGGGTTGCGATCGGGATCAGCTGTCACCTGTTGTCTCAGAGCTCTGGTCAAACCACAATTTCCAATTTGAGTGGGAGATGCATGGAGAAGGTTCAATTACACTGTTTTACACCATTTATTTATATCGTTCAATGATTTTCACAAACTGATTCAGTGGGTATTTCACCGCGTTCTTCAGCTCCGATCTGAATTTTTGCTGAGTCACGGCGTAAATACACGTGTTGGTACAGGTGCTGAGAAGCTGCAACATTCCCGCTGTGGATTCTGTGATATAACTGGGATCGGTGGAGGAGTAATTGTAAATCTTATAAATTCGCTGATAGATATAAAACCCCACCTGTGTTACCCACAACAGTATGAAACTGCCGGTTATACTGAAGAATAAAACGACGGATTTCCTTCGTTTCCTCATCTCCAGATACTTGTCTTTCTCTCCACTGCTGCCGTCCCGTAGCCCCTTGCGGACTCTGCTGGTCGCCAAAATCCGTCTGACTGTCAGAACATTGAGCAACAACATCAGAAAGAACGGAACACAATGAGTTAAAATGCGGTGAAACATCTCAAATGCCTCCCATGCTGGGAATGTATAGAAGCTCGGTTTAGTGGCACTATCCCAGGAAACATTGTCAATTATTCCTTCAGGCTCATATATGAAGTACCAGCGGACACTCTCCAAACAGCCCAGCACACTCACTATCCCGATAACCACAGCCGCTGTTCTCTCGGTGCAATATTTTGTTTTCAGCTTCTCACAACATATGACCACAAATCGATCAAAGGTGAAAGCGACTGTCAGCCAGACAGAGACTGTGGTGCTTGCAAACACCAGCCACATACCAAAACTGCACAAGGGAGTAATTCGGAAAATTGACCGTTGAAAATAAATCAGAACAGTCCACTTCAGAAGGGGGTCGGAGAAAACGACCAAGAGATCGGCCGCTGCCATTCCCACCAGGTAGAGAGTGATACATTTGCAGAGACCACACTTTCCACTGATCAGGATCAAAATCGCTACCAAGTTAACTGGAGCAGAGAGAAAAGGAAACAGAGAAATTACTGTCCAGACTTGGAGCCAATGCTGCAGTTCCATGGGGTCTCATGACAATTCCACTGTGTTGCTGCAGGGAGCGATGGAAACTGGTTCTTGTATCATGCGAAGGGCAGAGATAGGGCGCAGCGGGTGTGGAAAGAAAGGGGTTTGCGGCCTCAGATAAGATCGGACAGATCTGGATAAGGATTCTTTACTGACGGCCAGAAAGTTGAGCCAGACAGGGAAGCAGCAGATGTGTAACTGTGTCCTCAGAGACAATAACAGATGGATCATTGGTGAATGGAATCGACAGATCCGGCCGCTGGAGGGCAGAATCGTTCCATTAACCATAAACCACCTTCCCCGGTGCTCCCTGTAGATGCCGCAACAACAGAAGGATAAAAGCCGGAAATACTTGCGCACTCAGCCCGGCAAATATCATCTGTGAAAAGAAAAAAAACAGTTAACATTTCGGGCCAGTGATCCTCCCTCAGAACAGTTCCGAGAGAGGCCCTGATCCAAAGCAATATCTGGTTTCTCTTCCCAGTCATGGTTTTTGCCGGTCTGAGGTCTTCCTGACTTTCCTGTTTTGTTTCACATTCCATCATCTGTTGGAGTCCTGGTTTTACAAAAGAAGCACGGCCGATTCCAACACGTAGAGTGCGGTCTGACACAACCTCACAGCCAGACATGTCTCCCACTGACTCCATCACAGGGTGGCAGAGGAGAGGATTTCAGCGTCCAGCAGCAAGCTCGGTGCAGCACTCAGACTTCTGCACGGGTGTCAGATGCTGATATAACAGAGATATATTTCAAAATAGTGGTAACCATTAAGCACATGTTCCTCTCTTTTAACTGACGCCTGACGTATTTCACTGAATTCTCCTTAACTGTCTCATATTTGGTCATTGAACACATTTGTTTGAAAGAAACCCACAAAAGCTTCGTTCTACAACATGGAACTCCTCACAACAGCTGAAAAGTTACGACCTGCCGGTGATCTGATCCTTGTCCCTAACCCAACCATCGTTCCCAGTACATTTACAGACCATCACCGGGCTGTAGAAACAGAATCTTTGCAACTACATTGCAACTGCTACGAAACCAATCACGCAGATACCGCGGATATTCCATCATTGAAATCCTGCGGCTGGGCTGCTGGCTGTAGAAACAATAAGCGAGAAGAACAATTCCAAATATTTCAATTAAACACCGATTTCGACCAACGGCAGCTGAGACAGCAACTTACCGGGAATCCCAATGGCTGAAATAACAGGATAGTAAATGTCTTCTATCCGCCAGATTACTGGATATCCCATTTTAGTGAAAAGCTGTGACTTCTGTTGCTCCGGAATCCACAGCTCCGACAGACACTCTGAGCTGATGCACTCCAACAGGCTCTGATTTATACAGAGGATTAGTCTCCAATGATAGGTTTATACCCCTGACCATTGTTCTTAGTTACAGTCACTTGAACAAACAAATTACATCAACACTGTTGTTTCTGATGAAGAATGTGGGACTATGTAACACAAATACACCAAAAACCTCGTAATTAGCTCATCGATGTCTCTGGTAGAAGGAAGACCGGTCGCCGTAATCACACATGACCGATCGTTGTCAGTGAGCAGCTCCATTTACAGATTTCACACTTCTGAATTGACAACTGATTCACCTGAAGCTTTGACCGATTCCTCCTCAGTACGCAGTTGAACCAGCGGCACAACCTGGACCCTCTCCTCAGCAGTTTCCCGATTAGAACCGTTCACCTCCTCCCTTCATCCTTCGACTCCGCCCTGGCCGCGTCACTCCTGCTGGTTCATCCGTAAACATAACTCGTTTAACACTTCTTGCCCGTGTCCAGAACAACACAAAGACCTAGGACTCGGACAACATTACCCCTGGTATGGTTTGCTCTCTTTACCTCCACAGCCCTAACACCAACACACGCGCGCGTTCGCGTACACACACATACACACACACACACACACACACACACACACACACACACACACACACACACACACACACAAACACACACACATCCACAGTTGGGTCAGAACACCAAGGAAAACGTCGAGTGAACAGGAGAGGTTGAAACAGACAAAGGACCATGTTGCAGAAGTAGGAGACATGTGTGATCACCTCAGTCTGTCAGAGAGCAAGATAACAGTAAGAAGGCACGTCCAAATGCCGGGCAGACTGTCGAAACAATAAAGAAAACGCAGTTGGGAAATTAAGAGACAAAAAATGAGTGGAAGCCAATAGAAAAAAAAACACAAGCATAAGTTAAAACATTAGATATGTGTGTGTGTGCGTGCGTGTGTGTGTGTGTGTGTGTGTGTGTGTGTGTGTGTGTGTGTGTGTGCGTGTGTGTGGCGTCCGCGCGCGCGTTAGAGAGAGAGACAGACAGAGAAGCAGAAACAGAGGGAGGGTGAGAGAGAGTTTCATACTGTACGTACCATCTTCTCGTATAGTGTAGCAGTCTCGGGTTTATTCTGTACCTGCCAGTCTCTAATATACTGTGAGAGTGTGGGGTTCATTCTGTCGTTCTGTACCCGTCAGTTGCTGGTGTAGCAGCAGAGTGTGGAGTTAATTATATTTGATGTTGGTTTTTCCGTGCATCTGGCAGTAATTCTCTAAATATAGTTATCCACATAAATTGTTCAAACTATATTTAGCACAACCATAGTAGGCCGGCTAAATAATAATAAAAAAGTAATACTAACTTGGGAAAGAAATAGACGAACGATGAATGGAGTGTTACTGGAAGAAAAGTTGAGAGAAGGAGAGGAAAATAAACAGAGATAGAGAAACAGATAGAGAGAGAAGACAAAATCTTTCTTTATGTCCGTGCCATATTCTGGTAGACTGTGAGAGTGTGGGGTTCATTCTGTACCCGTCAGTTTCTGGCACAGTGTGAGAGAATGGGGTTCAGTATGTTCCTGTCAGTCTCTGGTACAGTGTGAGATTGTGCAGTTAATTCTATTTCTTTCTTGTTGTTCCATCAATCTGACACTAACTCCTTACACATAATTACCTGTATTTATTTCTCAAACTATATTTAGCTCAGCTATATTGATAAACCACTGGCTGATACATAAATTCATTATACACAGTTTCTGTATGAATGATGCTGGTGATACCGGAGCAGTATATCGAGATTCGCGGAGTCATGCAGCTCAGAAACAGGCCGTTCGACCCATCTTGTCTATTAAGACCATTAATTATGCATTTGCACTAATCCCATTGAAAAACATTTTGTCTACAACCTTCTCTGCCTTGGCCTTTCACCTTCTGGTTTGGATAAATGTTACACGTGACCGATACCTCCGCCACTCTCCAGGGACCTAACAGCCCTTCCAGGTGGTCCAAACATTCACATGCACCACCTGGCCTATGGCATCCCGTGCTCCCGACGTGACCTCCTCTACCAATCGCACACTGGGCGACCTCTTTGCCGAGCACCAGCTCTCTGTCAGCAAGGGTCACCTTGAGCTCCGATTGCAGGCATTTTCAACTCCTTTCCCTATTCCCACACCGACTTGTCTGTCCTCGGCCTCCTCCACCGCCAAGCTCAGGCCAAATGCAAACTTGAGAAACATAATTTCAAATGAAATGGATTGATTTCTCCAATTTCAGGTAACCCGCACTCCCTCTATTACGTTCTCTCTCCTTCTGATACATTTGGATCCTCTCGCACAGCCCCAACACTCAATCCCCAGTTGCCCAGCTTCTTCCTCCTCCCGCACCTGGTTACATCTGCCCGTCACCCACACACTCCACCCTCTCTGTCCCCCACACCCTCCATCTCCACCGTTTCCTTCTGCCCAACCTCCGTCCCTTCTCTGATTCCACTCACCACCTTCCTTTCTAATCAGATTCCATCATCTCCAGCCCTTTGTATCTCCTCTCACCACTCCCAGCTTCTCTTTATGTCTCAACCCCTCCCTCCCACACCTGGCTCCATCTGCCAATCAACCGCTCCCCACCTGGATCCCCCTATCGCTGACCAGCACTTGTCTCACCCTCCCATCTCCCTCCGCTTTATACCGGCCACTTCGGTCCTGATTCAGGGTCTCTGTCCGAAACGTTGACACCCTCCCCCTCCCCATGATGCCTGACCCGCTGTTCCTCCAGGATTTTTTTTTTGTTTTGTTCTAGGTACCAGCATCTGTATGTTTTCTGTCTTTTCAGTTTAGATAGTCACCCTATAGTCTGCATGCACATTGTGGGCCGCAAGGCCTGTTTCTTTGTTTCATGAATCTGTGACCCCATGATATGTATCCCGAATCGCTCATGGGAAACTCTCAAGTTAAGATTTTGTGTGAGTTCGAGGAGACCTGCGGTGACGGTGTTCACTTACACCCGCTGTTCTTATCGTTAGGTGGGCGGGGCACATGCACCTGTCTGCTTTAACAGTACTGAGGTCGAGTGGGTTGAGAGTTTCAAGTTCCAAGGAGTGAACATCAGTAATGTGAGCATCTGTCCTGATCCAACCACACAGAACCATGGCCAAGTAAGGTCACCAGCTCCTCTACTTAAGCGAGACTAAAGAAATATGGCATGTCCTCGTCGACCCTTTCCAATTTTGTTGAATACACTACAGAAAGCATGCTATCCCGATGCATCACGACTTGACATGTCAACTGCTGTTCCCGTTACCTCAAGAAACTTCAGAGTTAAAGTCACAGCTCAGCTCATCACTCAAGCCAGCCTCCCCTCCATTGACTTTTGTTCTCGCTGCCTCAGGAAAGCAGCCAGATGCCCAGAGATCCCAAACACCCCGGGCATTCTCTCTTCTCCCCCCTCCGTGGGGTAAAAAATACAAAAGCCTGAAAACACGTACCACCAGGATCAAGGAAACTTCTTACCCGCTGTTAGAAGGCAATCGAACAGATCCCTCATTCGATACGATGTTTCCTTGACCTCACAATCTACCTACTTACGAGCTTGCACCTTATTGTCTGCCTGCACTGCACTTTCTCTGCAGCTGTGACACATTACTCTGTATTCTGTTATTGTTTTATCCTGTACTATGTCAATGCACTGTGTAATGAATTGATCCGTATGAACCGTATTCAAGACAAGTTTTTAACTGTACCTCGGTACATGTGACAAAAATAAACCAATTCAAATTCCAACTCTCGCTGGGAGAGGTCACTGGTTTGGGAGATGTTGACGGCAGGGGAATATTTTATCGCGAGATGAACGCCGTCTGCTGTTGCTCAGCGCAGAAACACCCATGTCAGGGCTCAACGCCTGTCTCACGACTTGCACAATCCTTTGCAATCCATCCCCACGCCCCGCGCCTTGTTCCAGTCACATTCTATCTCTTTGAGAACAATTTTCCGGCGGGCTGAAGCATCGGAGAAGGAGTCGATCCAGCAGTGGGTGACATCAGTGCGACCAGAAAGCTTTGACGACCAATGCCGTTGTTCCATTCGGCCAGGCGATCCTCACTCCCGGCCTGGGTCTGCCAGCTTGGTATTTCTATTGAATTTTATCTCATTGAGTAAATATAAAGATTCCTACTCCCGGTCTGTCCCTTTCCTGTCTCCTCCTGACCTACCCTGTACCTCCTACACCCACACCAGCCCCCATCACCCTGTTTCCCTCCTCCACCCACTGTCTGCCCATCACCCACACTCCACCCACTGGGTCTCCTCTCCAATCCCTCCATTGTTCCCATCTGCCCTCCCCGCTCCCCTATTTGATTCCATGCTCCACCTTACTTTCCTTACCACCACCTGCAGTCCTTTGTTGCCTCCACCTGTCACCTCCCCGCCTCTGCCGCTATTTCCGCTCTTCCCTCCCCATCTGCCCATCAACCCCTCACCTGGATCCACTTGTCGCCTTCTTGTTTTTGTTCCAGCCCTTCCCCTCTCCTCTTTGTGCTGGCTCTCTCCCCTCTATTTTTCAGTGCAGGTGAAGGCTCTCGACTCGAAACATCGACTGTCCATTTCCCACCACAGGTGCTGCCCGACCGGCTAGGTTCCTCCAGCATCTTGCTCTATTCTCCAGATTCCAGCATCTGCAGTCTCTGTGTCTCCACAGTGATTCGTGCTGCTGTGCCTCCGCCCGGTCCCTCTGTATCTTATCACCCTGCGGGATGTTTTCAGCAAGGATGCCTGCCACCCTGGCCATGCCCTTTCCTCTCATCTATCTCGCGGGGCAAGATGCAAGAGCTTGAACGTCCGGACGTCCACACAAGTGCAACTTCTTCCCTTTCCGCTGTCAGACTTCTGACCCAGTCACCTCTGTCACACCCCCTTCCCGGTGGTGCTGCCATGTACTCTTCCCTCGATCTCTCTCAATTATTCCCTTGTTGTCACTTTTATATGTTTTGATACAGTACTTCAAACCACAATCTTTGCCCCCAATCCGCAGTTGTATTTATTATTATACCGTTAACTGTACAAACTTCTTGCGACCGATGCATTTCATGCACCCTGCTGCATAGGACAATAAACTGATTTCATCAAGTTCACATACTTTCCCTCTGACTGCTTGTTATTTAATTGAACCTTCTCATTTTATCTCCGGAATTGACGTTTGACGATTCTGCGCAGAGTTTCCTGCAGAAACCATCCTTGTGTGCGAGTTGCTGCCGGGTGTGCGGTTTCCCTCCTCTGTTGACAATGTTCCTGTTGTCGGCATGAATGAAGGTTCCTTGTTGTGCCACTGACTGTTTATTCTGAGCCCAGACATTCGTCCCGCCCACCTCCAGCCCAGTGAGTGACGCCCCACCTCCAACTCACCTGGTGACATGCCGTTGCCAGGTGAGACGGAGAGAAGCCGAAGCAACTTGCGAATTTCAGTGCTCCCGCTTTGTGTGTGGATGAGGGTCTAGTGAAGCGTTCACCTGCCGCTGCTCCAAGTGCCGCCCGCTCCCCCGCTTCTGACGGGGACCGCGGGCGGGTCGAACCGTAACACAGATCGGAGCCAGTCTCCAGCGGATTCACCAACCAGTGAGGGGGTCGATGCGGGTTTGGGGAGAGCCCCTGACTGAATGCACAGGTTTGCCTTGTATCGCTGTTCCGCCCCGAATTCCCGCAGGTTTCGGCCTTTTGTTCTCTGTTCTCAGGAAGAATCTTGTTCCCGTTTCTTTCTGATTCTGTGCTCTTTACCGTTCGTGTTTCCGGCTGCTCCCTCTCTCGTGCACTGGGCTATAATTCTTATGCATCATTTCTGGTGAGGTTTGTTGGTTTTATCGGGAAGTACCAGGGATATCGGCAACCTCCCGCCACACGCAGCGGAAACTGTTGGGAGAAATTGAATCTCTTACAACGGAGACAGAAGAGTGCGTTTCCTGTCTGATCAGGTTGTTAACGGGTATTGTTGCAACCCCGCCAGGCACAGTTCGGTAGCCATCAGTCACACTAATGGTGAGTGTCCCTCTCTCTGGTCTAACGTCTGTTTGTGCCTTTCTCGCTCAATCTTTCGATCCGTCTCGAAATAATCGGCCGATTCTCCCTCACGTTACTCGTCCCTTTTTCTGTCCGTCTACAGTTGACACGGTCCCCGTCTGTCTCTTCCTCTCTATGTCCTGACATCCTTCTATGTTCTCTGTGTTCTGTGTTTAACACCAACTGTCACAGCATTTGGCGCTTCTGAGTGTCGCCTTCCGTCTGATGCCCGTCTGCCTTCTCTCGCTGCCCCACCTTTCCCGCCCACCGCCTCCACTGATCTGTCTGTGCCTTGTTCTGTATTTCTCTCCCCTTCTCCCTCGCATTTGCTCATTTGCTGCCACACTCTGTTATTTGACCAGATTCTCTGCCTCACCATCTCTAATGTACCCTCCCTCCTCTTCCTCCACAATACCTGACTTTTTTTTCCGTTTTACGAACTAACAACTTTTCTCTCTTTCTCGGCTTTCCTGCGCGTTTCCATCCTGGCCCACCCTTCTCTGTCGATTGCACCGACCTTTATCTCCCAAAGCTTCCACTTCTCCCGTTTCAACCCTTGTCTCACAAGGTACTGCCGCTCTCACCTGTTGTTCCTCTGGGTCTGTCCACCCCTCTCGTTGTCGATCTCCCCGTCACAGGCCGTATCTCCGTTCTTGGTTTCACTTGCACAGCGCTTTGCTGGATGTTTCCGTTCAGTACATCTCCTCTGGTTAACACACATCAGACTTGAACTTCGCTCAGCATGGGGGGCGGATGTGATGAACGTCATACCTGTGTCCCCATTACACACCTTATTTCTCTGTGGTGATGGCCCGCCCTGCGTTGGGATGTTGTTGCTTGTGTCGTTTCTTTTTATTTCCTCTTTTATTAAAAGAGGTTCTGCTGCTGAACTTTGCTTGTTGTGAAATCGACCGTTCATTCTGAGCCTCCCTCCCCCAGCACCGCTCCCTCACGCCCACGGCACTCAGCGGAGGACACGTCGTTGTCAGAGAGCCAAGTGTAACCTGTGAGCTTCGGTGCCGTTACTTTTGTCTGCAGATCCTTTATTCACCTGCTGCTGCTCCAAGTGTCGCATGTACCTTCGTTTCTCACCGGGACCGCCGCCGCCCTAAATTATCATCCGGGGATTGTTTGGAGAGAGATCTTCTCTGGATAAAGGTTTGCATTGTATCGCCGTTCCTCTCCAAACTCCCCGTGGTGTCAGCCCCTTTCTTCTCTGCCCTCCCGCAGAGCCCTTTCCGGTCTCTGTACGGTTTTCTGTTGGATGGAGCAGTTTGCGGATTTTTAAAGTTATATCGGATTCTGTTTTCTTGTATTTTCTGTCGGACGTGTCGGGAGATAAATCTGGAAATTCTCAGCCGTTCTTTCAGCAAGGAAGCCTCTGTTTCTGTCACGGCTTCTACCTTTATTCCTCAGTCTCACCATCTGTCTCAGTGCAGTCCACGGATTCGCCGTCTCAATGTCTTCGTCTCACAACCTCTCTCTGTCCCTCTCTCTGTCTCTTTATTTCCCTTTCTCTGTCTTTCTCTCGCTTATTATCCCTCGCTTTCTCTTTCACTCTTTTTCCCTCTTTCTCTCTCTCTCCCCATACCGCTTTCTTTCTCCCTTGATATCACCTTCTCGCCTCCCATTCTGTCTCCCCATCCCTGCTCCCTTCTCTGCCCAATCCCCTTCTCTCCGCTCTCCTGCTCTCCCCCTCCCATTCTCTTCCCCTCTGCTCTCCTCTCCCCTTCTCTCGGCACTCCAACTCCTCTTCCCGTTCTTTCCCCATTCCTCCTCCACTCCCCTGTCCCGTTTCCACTGCCCATTCCCCCTCCACCCCATTCCCCCGTCGAATCCCCTTCCCCCTCTCCACTCCTCCCTCCCCATTACCCTCCAATCCCCTTCCCCCTCCAATCCGCTTTCCCGCCCCCATTCCCCCTCCACTCCCCTTTCCCTCCTCCTCTCCCCTTTCCCTTTCTACTCCCCATCCCGCATTCCCCACTGCACTCCCCTTTCCCCTCCACCCCCTCTCCATTCCCCCTCCACTACTCATTCCCTCCTCCTCCCCGATTCCCATGCACTCCCCATTCCCGCATCCACTCCGCTTTCCCCCATTCCCCCTCCCCATTGTCCCATCCATTCCCCTTCCCCGCTCCCCATTCCTCCCTCCGCTCCATTCCCCCTCCTCCCCAATACCCTCCACTCTCCTTCCCCTTCTCACCACTTTTCCCCTCCTCACCCCTTTTCCCCTCCACTTTAACACTCGCACTTACCCCTCAGCCACTTTCCCCCTCATCCCCACCCACCTTCATCCTCTCTCCCTCTCCCCTTACACCCACTTTCCTCTTCTTCCCCCATACCCCTCCCCTTCTCTCCCTCTACTCCTTGCCCCCTTCCCTCACCCCTCTCCCATCACCCTTTTCCTCTCTCCCCTGCCCCCTCTCCCCTTCCCCCTCACTTACCACTTCCTCTCTCCCCTTAACTCCCCCTCTCCTCTCTTTCATTCCCCCCTCTCCCACTCCCCCTCCCCCTCCCATCCCCCTCTATCCTTCCGTCTCCCCTTGCCCATCCCCCTCCTCTTGCCCCTCCCCTCTCTCCCCCTGTCCTTCCACGTCTCCCCTACCCCAGTCTCCCTCTCCTGGTGAGCTAGGGTACTACTGCGTGTGCGTACGTCTGTAGCTCTACAGTGAGTAACTGTGTTTGTCTACATTTGTGTCTGCACAGAGAGGTACTTTGTGTATACACATATGTGTCAGTTCAGGGAGTACTGTGAGAGTGTTTTTCTGGGTCTGTACAATGACAAATTGATGGTAGATACATCTGTGTCTGGACAGTAAGTTGTGGATATGTACATATGTGCCCATACAGGAAGATATTGTGTGTGTACATATCTGTGTCTGTTCAGTGAAATCCTGTGTGTGTATACGTCTGTGTCTTTGCAGTGAATTACCATGTGAGTATACATCTGTATCTGCACAGACGTATTATGGGTGTGTACATCAGTCTATATACAGTGAGGTAATATTTGTGTATACATCAGTGTGTGGACAGTGTGGTACTCTGGGTGTGTACACCTATATACTTGGAGTGAGGTACTGTGGTGTGTACATATGTGCCTTACAGTGAAGTATTCGTTTATTATTGTCACGTGTACAAAAAACTTGTCTTGCATTCCATTCACATAGATCATTATTGTGAGGTGACTGGATGAAGATATACGAGGAATATCAGAGATGGGTTGTTCACACAGAGAATGGTGGGTGCATGGAACGCACTGCTGGCCGAGGTTGCAGGGGAAGATACATTAGGGACATTTAAGAGACTCTTAGATTGCGACATGAATGATAGAGAAGTGGGGAGCTATGTGAGAGGGAAGGGCGAGATAGGTATTCGAGCAAGATAAAATGTCGGCACAACATCATGGGCCGAAAGGCCTGTACTGTGCTGTAATGTTCCGTGCTCCATGTAATTCATTGCACACTGCGTTGAGGTAGTACAAGGTAAAAACTACAACAGAATACAGAGTAAAGTGTCACAGCTACAGAGAAGTGCATTGCAGGTAGACAATAAGGTGCAAAATCATAACAACGGAGTTTGTGAGATCAAGTGTCCATCTCATTGTATAAGGGAAACATTCAATAGTATTATCAAAGTGGGATAGAAGCTGTCCTTGAGCCTGGTGATATGTGCCCTCAGGCCCCTCTATCTTCTGCCTGATGGGAGAGGGGAGAATACAGAATGAGCTGGGTGGGTGGGGTCTTTGATTATGCTGGCTGCTTCACCGAGGCAGCGAGAGGTAGAAACATAGTCCAGGGAGAGAAGACTGGTTTCCGTGATGTGCTGCGCCGTATTCGCAACCCTCTGCAGCTTCTTGTGGTCACGGGCAGAGAAGTTGCCATACCAAGCCGCGATGCATACAGATAGGATGCTTTCTATGGTGCATATTAAAAGTAGATGAGTGTTAAAGGGGACATGCCAAAATTCTTTAGCGTCCTGTGCAAGTAGAGGCACTTGTCCATTCCATCTATGTGGTTGGAACAGGATAGGCTGTTGGTAATGTTCACTCCTAGGAACTTGAAGCTCTCCACATCCTCGACCTCAGCACCATTAATGTAGACAGGTGCATGTGAACTGCCGCCTTTCCTGAGCAAATCACCAGTTATTTTGTTTTGTTAACATTGAGGGAAAGGTTGTTGTCATGACACCATGTCATTAAGCTCTCCATCTCCTTCTTGCACTCTGACTCATAGTTCTTTGAGATACGGCCTGCTTTAGTGGTGTTATTTGCAAACTTGTAGATGGAATTAGATCAGAATCTGGCCACGCAGTCACGAGTATATAGGGAGTAGAGCAGAGGACTGAGGACACAGCCTTGTGGGGCACCAGTGTGGTACATCATGTCAGTACATCATGTACAGGGTGTGCATACATTGGTGTCTGCACTGTGAGGTAATGTGGGATTACACGTATGCATCTGTGGATGAGAAAATCGGTGTGTAAATGTCAGTGTCTGTACATTGAGGCACTGTCGATACAGATCTCTGTCTGTACAGTGAGGTACTCTGGGTGTATAATCTGTGTCTGGACAGTGAGGTACTGTTACTGTGCACATCTAAGACTGTACAGTATATCTGTGTAGTATGGTTAGGTACTGTGTGTGTATACATCTGTTTCTTAACAGTGTAGTAGTGTTTGTCTGCATCTATCTGTAGTCTGAGGTGCTGTGTGTTTACATCCATGACTGTACACTGTTATCTGGGTCCACATAAATGTGTCGTTACAGTGAAGTACTGTGTGTGTGTCCATCTATGTTTGCACATTGAGGTGCTGTGGGTGAAAAGATTAGTGTCCCTGCAGTGTGATTATGCAGGTGTACACAGCAGTTTCACTGCACTGAAGTACCGTGTGTGTATAGAAATGTTTGTTCCAGTGACATCCTGTGTGTGTACAGAAATGTGTCCTTACAGGGTGTCACAGGGGGTGAATGTAATGATGTCCTTACAGTGATATACAGTGGGCTTATAGAGCTGTGCCCCGACAGTGAGCGAGTGTGGGTGTATTGAGCTTGTTCTCGCCGTGCGTTACTGTGCCTGTGCACAACTGTGACCTTACAGTGAGGTAATATGGGTGTATTGAGCTTCACCCTTACAGTAAGTTACTTCAGGTGTATACTTATTCGACCATACACTGCAAATTTTACTGTAAGTGTGGTAACGCTTTAAAATGCCAGCGACCCAGGTTCGATTCCGGCCGCTGTCTGTAAGGAGTTTGTACGTTCTCCCGTGTTTGCGTGGGGTTCCACCGGATGCTCCCGTTTCCTACCACCTTCCAAAGACGTACGGGGAGGTTAATTTGGCGTATAAAATGGGACGCGCGAACTCGTTGGTCCAGAAGGGCCTGTTACCACTCTGCAAATACAATTTATAATAAAAAAATAGAATTTAATGTTTAAATTAAAAAGAAATAAATTTATGACTGCGCGGGTTTTCTCCGGGTGCTCGGGTTTCCTCCCACGTTCCAAAGACGTATGGATTAGGAAGCTGTTGGCAAGCTATGTTGGAGGCCGAAGCGTGGCAACACTTGTGGGCTCCCCACAGAACACTCTACGCAAAAGATGCATTTCATGTGTGTTTCAATGTACATGCAACTAATAAAGACATCTCATTTAAAAACTCCGTTGTTCTGTTTAAGACCCCAGTGCATAGTAACTGGCACCATCAATAGTCCGCCTGTCTGTGACAGTTATGAAACATATTAACCTGGTGAACATTAACTCCAATTTATTTTTCAGCTGTGTACATCTGTCTGGAAACAAATGACACATCAACCACCCCTTCCTGAATGTCTGCACAACAACAGTAAAAATACATTCACTGATAAGGCAACTGTGGGAACTCTGGTTGGCATTCTTTTTCCTTTTTTTAAAGCAAATAGTGTTGAAAACTGTGCTTTTGATACAAAGTGTAAACCACATGCGGCAATGACATCACTGAGACCCGGGGCAGGAGAGGGTTATGAATGTACAAGAGCCTCATGGAGCTGTGACCAAGCACAACTTCACCAATGGCAGGAATAAACTGATGGCCCCCACCTTACCAGTGGTCTATAAATCGTGTAATTGGTAGTAAAATTGGACACAACACACGAGACCCCTTTGTGTCCTTTGTTACTGTGGGGAAGGGGAAGGTATCCTTACAGTGAAGTGCTCAGTACGGAGAGAATTGTGTCCTTGAGTAGGTTACTGTGGATAGATAAATGTGTGTCCTGACAGTTAGGAGTTTTGATTGTCAAGTTATGCTACAGTATAGGTCTGAGGTCTGTTCTGGTCTGTCCCCTTACAGTTCAGCGTTGGGGATTTACTGGTCTGTCCCCTTACAGTACATTGTTGGGGGTGTACTAGATGTCCCCTGACAGTACAGTGTTGGGGTGTACTGCTCTGTCTCCTTACAGAACAGTGCTGGGGGTGTACTGGTCTGTCCACTTACAGTCCTGTGTTGGGAGTTTCCTTTGCTGTAACCTTGCAGTAACACGCTGAACCTGCAATCCTTTTTTCCCTGTTGAGATCACTGCCATCTGGACAATTAGATATCGTTGGCTGTTGCATTTATCTGTTTTTTCACAACACCGTGTGGGCAGTTGTACTACCCTGTCTCCGTACTGTGTGTTGTACCAGATTGATGCACCGTGGCCTGCTGGAGATATCCTGTTGCGTCTGCTCACAGTGCAGTGCTGGATATGGACAGGTCATTGTCCATTTGGTCCTGTGTTTGGTCGGCACTGCTCTGTTTTCTGATAGTGCAACGTTAGTATTTACCTGGTCGATCTACTTACAGTACAGTGTGGAGGGTGAGAGTGACCTGTCCTCCGCACTATATTCCCTGGGTGTACTGGTCTCTCTGTTTTCAGTACAATGAATGCCGATTGTGGTGGGATCAGATGCTGTTGCTTCCACACACAGAGCATCACAAAGGTCCAGATCCAAGCTGCTGCTCTGTCACTGATCCATCTGATGTTCCAGTTCTCAGTGACAGGACGGACCGTGGTCCCAGTGTTGGGAGGTATCGCGGTCTCTGCTGCTGACATCCCACCAGTGTCGCCATGGACACCTGCAGCTGTGACAGTGCATTGGTCAGAGAAGGAGCAGAACCTGTCAGTGACTCCCCCGCCCCACCTCCGTGTTCGCTGTTCCATCAACTCCAGAGCCGCGTCTGGCAGATACACCTTTCAGTCCTGGACCGTCTCGGTCAATGGTGGGACTGCCGGCTCTCTGCAGGGAGAGTGAAATTCTCTCCCCACAAGGCACCTGGTGTTCTTGCTCTGCCCAGCGCTTCCCCCAAGTGTTGTACAACATGGAAATGAAACAAGTGTCCCATCACTGTGGAGGGAAGCCATGAGTGGAGGCAGCACTGGGACACTTTGGACCAGAATCTCAGATACTTCCTGATGCCTTGACAACAATGTAGACTTCCAACAATGTGACCCCTTACTCATTTCCACTTTGAGTGGGAATCAGAGGGATCACCTTTCGAGGAGACGGCCTTTCAGAGGAGAGCAGCAGCAGCAGCAGCAGCCAGGTCTGTGGCACAACGACTGGCTCTGACGTACAGCAGGGGAGGGTGGCGACAAGGGGAGATGTAGTGATAGGAGACCCCATAGTGAGGGGAACAGAGGCTGTGAACCGTGAACGAGGCTGCAGGATGGAGAGTTGTCTCCCAGATGCCAGGGTCAAGGTCGTCTCAGAGTTGTTCCGGAACATTCCCAAGGGGAGGGGTGCAGAACAGAGGTCGTTGTACACATTGGGACCAACTACAGAGGGAGACAAAGGGATGGGGTCCTGCAAAGTGAATATGGGGAGTTAGGCAGAAGGTTCAAAAGCAGGAGCTCAAGGGCTGTAATCTCTTGATCACTGCCGGTGCTACGTGCTGGTGAGGGGAGGAATTGGAGGACAGGGAAGATGAATGTGTGGCTGAGGAGCTGGTGCAGGAGGGAAGCCTTCAATTCTTGGACCATTGAGATCTCTCCTGGGGCACAGGTGACCTGCACAAGAGGGACAGGTTGCACCTGAACTGGAGGGGTAGAGATAATCAGGCGGGGGATTGCTTGTGTTGCTTGTCAGGGTTTAAACTGGTCTTGTCCGGGAACGGGATCCAAAGTATGATTGTGGCAGATGAGAAGGACGAAACAAATCTGGAGGTTAGAGTGAGCAAGGCAAAGAGACAGGACAGGCAGGGGCAAGGCAGGGAGTGAGGAGGGTCTGATGGGCTAATTGTGTTTATTTTAAAGTGAGACCCCTGAGAGGTCAGGTAGGTGAACCCATGGCATGAGATGGCCCATGGGATTGTGATGTTATAGCTGTTCCGGGGAGGGCTAGGCAGCTCAGTGAGCCGGGGTACAGATATTTGGGCAATGAGAGAGGTGGAGACAAGTTTCAGCTTCGATTGGGAGAACATCACACCACCCTGACAGGTGAAAGGATTTCTAACAAGTCTTTAAACCTGGAATCGGGAGACTTCAGGGTCAAATTCTCCCTGTTGAGTGAACGGCAAGGCTGTCAGGGTGAGAGAAATGAATTAGATTCATAATGGATTTTGAGGATCTGGTCAGCAAAACATAACGTGGCCCATGTCAGGTTTAGGCAGTTCAGATAAACTGAATCCCTTGAGCAGTAGAAGAAATGTAGTAGTATACTTAAGAGAGAAGTTATAAAAGCAAAGTAAGGACATGAGATATCCCTGGCCATCAGGTAAAGGGGAATCTTGAAGGACAGTGTAAGTATATGAAGAGCAAATGGTCAACTTGGGAGATAATACGTCCCTGCAGGGATCAGTTTTGTCTTCCATATGTGAAGCCACAGGACATGGGTGAGTTTCTACATGGATACGGGTCATCTTTATTTACTAGATAGAAAGATATGGGAGTCGGTGAGTAGAGTGAAAGGAGAGTGATATCCTGAAACACACTGACCAAATGAATGTGTTGGTGTAGACGATCTGGATAAATCCCTGGTGCCTGCATCCGAGGGTGTTGTGGGAAGTCGGTGAGGACATTGCTGGGGCTCTGGCAGAGATTTTTGTATCATCCTTAACCATCGATGAGGAACTGGAAGACTGGCGGGTGGATAATGTTATGCTTTATTGAAAAAGGTTGCATGGATAAGCTAGAGAATTACAGGGCGGTGAGCCTCACATCATTGGTGGGAACGTTACTGGAGGGGATTCTGAGGGACAGGATATACCAGCATTTGGAAGGGCAAGAACTCGTCAGGGACAGTCAGCATTGCTTTGTCCATGGGACGTGATATCTCACGAATTTGACTGAGGATATTTTGAAGATTTGCTGCAGATGATTGATGAGGATAGAGTGGTAAAAGTTGTCCAAATGTCTTTTGGCAAGGTCCTGAAAATGGCCGGCCTGGTAGGGTGGTCTGGCAGGTGAGATCACATGGGATAGAGGGTGACCTACTGAATGGATACAACACTGACTTGGTGGAAGGAGGCAGGAGTGGGAGGGGGGAGTTGTTTTTTTCAGATTGGAGGCCTGTGACCAATGATGCGTGTCAGGGATGGGTGAGGCTCCCCTATTTTTTGTCATTTATATTCATGTTTGGAGAAGACTATTGGGGGCGTGATCAGTAAGTTCATAGATGACTCCAAAATTGGTGGTGTCGTGGGCAGTGAGGAATGTTGTCCAAAGTTACAACAGGATACTGATCAACTCTTGAAGTGTGCAAGGGAATGGCAGGTGGAATTTAACTCAGCCGCATGCGAAGTGATGCATTCTTTGGGAATTTAAAGCATGCCGGGACATCCATGGTGAATGCCAGTGTCCCGGCATGTGTTGTTGAACAGTGAGAACTAGTGGTGCAGGTACATCTTTCCCTGATGGTTGCAACACAGGTATACTGGGTGTTGAAGACGGCACATGGCATGCTTGCCTTCATCGACAGAGGCGGTCAGTACGGGAGGTGGGACCTCATGTTCCAGTTCTGCAAGGTGTTGGTGCGAAGTTTTGTTTGAAGTTCCAGTCCGATGCTGTAGGAAGGATGTGATTAAAATGGGGATGGTTCAGGAAACCTTCACAAAGATGTTGCCTGGATTGGAGGGTTTGAGGGATTGGATCGGTTGGGACTGTGACCCTGGAGTGAAAACGGCTGAGGTTGACCTTGCAGAGGTTTTAAAATTATGAGGGGCAGAGTCACAGTCTTCTTCTCAGAGTGTGGGAGTCTAAATGTAGAGGGCATAGAGTGAAGGGAAGAGGGGAAATATTCACTGGGAATCTGAGGGGTGAGGGTTCCACACAGAGAGTGGTGGTCAATGGCTAAATGAAACGAGCTGCCAGATGAGGTTGTCGAGGCGGATACAATGACACGGTTAAAGCAAACACATGGACACGGACGGGGAGATGAACATTTTCGGGGAATATGGATCAAACGCAGGGAAATGGAATTGGTGAAGATGGCCACCTTGGTCAGCACGGAAAAGTTGTGCCGAAGAGCTTGTTTCCGTCCTGCACACCTTTATGAATGGATGAATTTATAAATCGGATGGGACCGGTCCAGTTCATTCAGGGCTCAGATCAGCACAGGTCAGCAGCACGCACAGTCCTGTCGCTCTCTGGTCCTCCTCACTGATACCCGGGCCTGAGTGCACCAGGTAAAACACCTTTCACACAGGTGAGACCAGTAGCCTCCCACACAGACCTCCCCCCAGATCCCCACCTACACCCGTTGCCCTCGGACACCCCTGTGTCCGACATTCCCAAACAGCCCTGTGCATCTGGGCCTTTTTCTCCCCTCCCGGCATGGGTACAACCAACAATTTGACACGGACACTGCAGAGGCAACCAAACTGCTGGGACCGGAGTCACACAGGGACCAGACCAAGTAAGGGCGGCAGCCGTCCTTCCATTGCTGTGGGAAGATGATCACGTGATGTGGGATTTACCAATACCTGTCTTGATTTGACCTTCAACTTTGTTCCAACCTCCGTCCCCTGGTAATACATTCTCACAGTTGCAGCAGTAGAATGGGCTCATTCAGTCTTAATCACGACAGACCTCAGAGCCCAGTCTGGCCAGAGACAGACACAGTCAGAAACAGTATCGGCCCAAAATAATGAAGCCCCTGGATCCTCAAGTGGTCCATTCCTTACGGTGGCACAGCTCCTGTACACTTTACCCGGTACTCTCTGCCAAAGATTACATTCCGATCTTTGTTTTGTCACTTTAAATCTGGGATTCCCACAGCGGCGCTATTCTGGGAGCAGCTGATGTAACCTGGCTGTTCATTGAGTGTAACTAATGTCAATGATCAGGAGACTTGTGCCGCTGGAGAGTTCTCTCCTCTCTAATAAGAGCTGCCGTGAAATCGCTGGTTTGCCTACGGCCTGGTGTGTGGTATCAACAGAGAAATCACCACTTCTCCGCATTCATGTGTTATGAACCTGCAACAAAAGAAACACAGTGAGTCGTGATTCAGTGTTAAAAACTATTTTATTAATCACTACTTATGATAATAAGAAAAATAAAAGTAAAAGTGGTAGTATCTTAGAATTAAAATGTTAAACCTTGAACATTAACTCCAAGACTAAACGCTTCGTCTGTGTGTGGCAAAGTCTAAACTCCAAGTCCAGGAATGGTTCTTAAAGTTCAGTTCAGCAAGCCGTAAGGTGATACATCATCAGAGGCTTTTTCAGCAACCACCGTTGTCTGAAGATAAGGCGTAGATGAAGGGAACACAGAGAGAGTCATCACGAAGTCCAAATGTTCCACGATGGAACCCAAACGAAACCTCACTGTTTACTCGCTAGTGACTTCCTCACCCCGAAAAGCATCCGACTCGTGGTCTTCCACACAAATACCTGTTTCCTTCTACAGGTCAGCAACAAAGTGAACTCCACTAGATTACTTCCAATTTCCATACGTGGATTGCAGGGACAGACACAGTTATTATTTATCATCCATCGATAGATAAACCAGAAGGCTGGTTTCTCTCTCCCTTTTCTCTCTCTCTCTCTTCTACTGACTTCGACAGCCTTCTTCGACAACGGCATTACGTCCTTTAACTTCTGTTGACGTAAGCAAGCCACACACACACGCGCGCGCACACACACACACACTACTAAATCTATCTTAAAGGGACATTCACAGACTCCGTAACACATGTCAAATTCAGTCGGAGAGCAGACTCAAAAGACCACTTTTCTCGTTCAATTTCTTTATTACTTGATCCGAGGAGAGAGCACCAAACCTGGCACCTACGTCCCGGACCGGGTGGTCTCTGAGATACATTTATCTATATACATTCTTATACTTTTTCAGAGGTGCAATCAATTACCATACAAGGAATAATCATGCATTAGTCCGGCAGCATTGCACTTATTTTCTACATCGTGATTGGTTACAAAGGAATTTACATAAAAAGTTACTATTTATACAAAAGCTATAGTTCCTTAATCTTTCCAGACTATCTTGTTCCACCAGTTACCTTTGTATACATAAGGTTTCTCATGGTGGGCTCAGGGTCAGTTAGTGGAGCAAGAGTCAAGTGTGTTGACTTGCTGAGACAAGAACTGATTGTGCTGTATAATCATATCTCAAGGCTGAAGAAAGCTAGCTGAAGCAGGGAGAGTCTCTGAAGCAAGACACTGCAAAGCGAAGCACAGCTATTTCAAGCAGTCTATTACAGCCACAGTGATGTATCCTTTAATTCTCGTTTCAGGGCTCACAGTCTTTTACACTCCTAACCTTTCATTATACCTTATACACATTCTCATTCCTTCCTCTTATCATATCATGATAAAACTCCTCTGGTGGTACTGCTCTCAAATGTTCCTTGTGATCCTGGCCTCGGGGTGAACGTGCGACCTGCACCTTTTGCATGGGTATTAATCCCTCGACCTTGTTCATCAGCCGGTGCAGAATACACTTTAATATGGCTTGACCAACAAATAGACCCACGATGATAATTAAAGCCTACATTGCCAGGTAAGCTAACCAACTGCTTCATTCCGATAACCCCCAGCTTCCCCACTGCCATACAGCTTCCTTCATCCGCCTATTCCCTGCCTCCTTAATATTGGAGATGTGCATTTGAATATGATGGGACAGATCAGTGATATTGGAAGAAACATCAGGTATAAATGTGCAACATTCCTTCCCTATCATCGCACAAGTGCCCCCCTTCTCTGCCAGGATAAAGTCCAACACCATCCTATTCTGCAATACGATCAGGCTGATGGCTATCATCTCAGTTGTTATGCTGTTTTCCTGCGATTGTCCCCTAAAGCGTCGGCCATACAGTTAGCAAGCTGTTCCAGAGCCTCTGCTAATTTCTGAATCTCCACCCCTGCTCTGGCAGTACCGGATGGTGGGAACAAAGCCCAGAAAAATCGATCCATTTCTGTCAACTTCGGTCGTTGCCCCATTAACCAGTCTGGGTGTTCCCGGGGTGCTTCAAAATATGCAAATGAAGGGCAAGATAAGCAAGATAACAGCACCCACTCCACCCTTTACGTGAGGCGGGTGTACACATGAAACGCAAGTCCTCCCATCAGGGATTTGGTCTTTCCCCAGATAACCAAGGATAGGCCTTGTTCCTGCACACCCAATGGGTACCATTCACGGGGAGCAATCCTCCTGCGCTTATTCGGGTGCAGGTACTATTCCCCAACTGATAAGGGGCACTTTTATTATAGTTACTGTAACAGGTGGCATCCACTGGGGAAGCAGGAGGGGTAACAACCAGCCCCGGTCCCAACAGGGTATAATTACGTGGAGGAGGCCTAAGGCGCCAACATTTATAGCAGCAGGGATAACAGGTATTTTGTTCTGGGAAGGATAACCCCTTTGCTCACAATTTTCTTCCTCTAGAGTTCCGTCCCTCGCCATAAATCGGATAGATCTGGTCTCGTTTTGAGTAAGGGGTATTATTGAAAGGGGAACATCTGACTCCCCATGGTGAGGGATCGCTGCACATACCCAGCATCCTGTCTTGTTTTCTTGCCTAGCATAAATATGGCATAGTGACGAAAAGCAGTTATAATTTCCTGCCACTGATACTACTGCCCGTATATATCCGAGCACTATAATAGTTCCAATTCCCAATCCTCACATTCTTATCTTTATCTTCCTCCTTATTTTATCCCTCATTTTATCCTGCCTCTGCTCCCTCTACTCCTGACTCCTCTCCCTGAAACAAGAACATAGTTATTAGGGATTTTGCACTGGATTTGAAGTTGAATATTCTATCCACCTCTGACAATCACTCAGATGTATCCACTTTTTGTTCCCCTTCACTTTGATGGCTGATGGTGTCTGTAACAGAACCTGGAACGGTCCCTTCCAACGAAGTCCTACCTTCGGTCTTTCCCAGTCACAGATTAGTACCCAGTTTCCTAGTCCAGGATCAGGCCAATCTCCCTTCATATCTTTCCGATAAGCCTCTTTCACCTGTGAATGGAGGGACCTAAGAGAAAGGGTCAATTGCTCACAATAGTCCTGTAATTCCTGTCCCATCATCTTAAGTCCCTAAAAGGGGAAGGGGGGTTGTTACTGTCCCAGGGGGTTCGGGCAGGTCGTCCATATACTATCTCAGCTGCTGTCAGTCCGATACTACACTGGGGAGTGACACGCATATAGTATAATATCAATGGAAGTACCTTTAACCAATTCTGTCCTGTCTCTAAAGTCAATTTAGTCAGTTTGCCCTTTAAAATTCCATTGGCTCTTTCTACGGCACCCGCTGCAGTAGGGTGATGAGAGCAATGTAATTGTTGATCAATGCCTACTGCTGTGCACAGCTTGTTATTATTTTCTTCCAATAAAATGAAGCCCATTGTCGGACGATAGTTGCCGTGGTATCCCAAATCGGGGAATTATGTCTTTTAGTAAAATTTTCGCTACCGTACTTGTTTTGTTGTTGACCGTCGGAAAAGCCTCAATCCATTTACGAAACATATCAAGGATGACTAAGCAGTACTTACAACAATGTACACATGGTAATTCAATGAAGTCCATTTGTAATGTCTCAAATGGTCCCCCAGGGAGGGGATTCCTTCCTCTGTCACACTTAATTGACTCCCTGGGTTTACTTTTTGACAAGTCACACACCTCATAGCTTTGTTTCTAGCTACCTCTTCCATATCTGGATTCCACCGTGTTTTAAGCAAAACCATATACATTCCCTCCTTACCGAGATGAGTATCAGTGTGGAGTATATCAATAAGGAAGGGTAACAAAGCATCATGTGCACGTATCTGGCCCGCCGGCGTTGTTCAGACATGCGTCACAGGGTGAGGTCGGCAGTTATGTCGCTGCCACAATTGGATTTCAGAAGCAGCGGCGTCTCCCTCAAGTTTCAAAATGTTGGAGATGTCTGGACTTCGAGGAGTATCACGCAGTAATAAGGCGCGTGTTTCTGTGCTAACCTCCCACCCATGTCCTGCTGCTGCAGCCTTTGCCGCTGCACAAGCTTTGGCATTACCTATGGAATTGGGAGTGTCATCATCCCTATGTGCGGTACACTTAATTACGGCCAAGGCAGATGGCAACTGAATTGCCTGCAGTAAATTCACTGTATAAGGTGCGTTGGAGATGGGTTGGCCTGTGGATGTGAGAAAGCCCTTTTTGGCCTTCAGAGCCCCAAAGTCGTGGGCCAACCCAAAAACATAACGTGAATCAGTGTAAATATTTGCTCGTTATCCACAGCGAGGGTGCATGCTCGGGTAAGGGCGAAAAGTTCAGCTTTCTGAGCGGAAACAGCAGGTATCAGTTTCCCTGCTTCTAGGACCTCCAAAGTAGTAGTGATGGCATAACCAGCCTGCTTTTCCTCTCTGGCCGAAACGGATGAGGAGTCATCCACAAAAAGGGCTTTGTCAGGGAAGGGTAGATCCCGATCAGTCAGGTCTTGTCTGGGGGAAGTTAAGGAATAATTCACTTCGGGAAAGGAGTGAGGGGCTTCGGCAACTCGTCTGGTGGGCTGGTGACAAACATTGTAGGGTTAACTGTGGAGCAAAAAGCAACGGTCTGAAGGGGGTTCTGAAGAAGAGCAATCTTATAGCGGCTAAGTCTAGCCTGTGTGAGGTGCTGTGTACAATTAGTAGTCAAGAGGGAGGCAATCATATGGGAAGTATAAACAGCAACGGGTTGTTGTAGGGTAATGTTGGCAGCGGTTGTGACCTTAGTGTAGACAGCCGGGATCGCCTGTGTTAAGGGAGGGTAACCTTGCACCACCGGATCAAGGCGGGTGGAAAGATAGCTAACAGGACGGAGTTTATCACCGTATTACTGCGTAAGCACAGCTGCAGCACAGTCTTCTATAATGGCAACGTACAGCTGGAAAGGGCGATCAGAAAGGGGCCTCCCGAAAGTTGGAGCAGAAGGTAGCTGTTGTTTTAGTTCTTGAAAAGCTTGGAGCTGTTCAGACGTTAAACTAAATGTGGCCGGAGGCTTTGGATAAGCAAGGGGACTTAGCAGACGGGTATAACATGCTGCGTTAGAGATCCACTGATGAAAAAAAATGACCAAGTCCAGGAACTTTCTCATTCCCTTAGGAGTAGTGGGAGAGGGTGCTTGCACTATAGAGACCGTTCTATCAGGCGTTAGCATCCTACCCTCGACACTAATCAGGACCCCAAGGAACTTAACATGGGACTGGCCCCGTTTTACCTTGGTTGGTGGGACAACATAGCCGTGTAAGTGGAGAGCATTCAATAAATAATTAGTATCGGTAAAAGTGCTGTCCTGTGTGTCACTGGCCACTAGCAGATCATCTATCTACCGTATGAGAGAGGACTGCCCTAGAAAATGATTATCGCTCCATTGGCCGCATAGGGTCTGTGAAAGTATAGTGGGAGAGTGGATGAATCTCTGGGGCAAGAGGGTCCAGGTATACTGTCTATTCGAAAAGGTGAAGACAAAAAGGTACTGCGAGTTCTCATGCAAAGGAATTGAAAAGAATGCATGTTGTAAATCAATAATAGTGAACCATTTGGCCAATGCTGGAATTAAACCGAGAATCGTTGCAGGGTTAGGCACCACAGCATGAAGTGGAGCCAAAATGGTGTTAATAGCCCGTAGATCCTGAATAAGGCGGCACTCAGGGCGTCCCGGCTTCGGGACTGCTAAGATTGGAGTATTGGAAGGAGACTAACTGGGGACTAAAACGCCTTGTTGGAGGAGAGATTCAATAGGGGGCGTAACCCCTGTACTGCCTCGGTCTTCAGAGGATATTGTTTGACTTGGGGAAACTGTACATCGGGTCTTCAAAGGATTTCTACAGGTGATGTTTCCTTGTCTGGGGCTCCATTCTTAATCATGTACATCTCCTGGAGTTTCCAGGGAAAATACACTTCAACAGTGTCTCCCTGTCCTTCTTGTTCTGCCTTGTGATTCGGTGCCCTACGCATGGGAAGTTGCAGCCTACCAGGGGTCTTTGAGGGACAGTCATCTTTTGGGTACGACCTATTATAAAATTGTTCTGGTCGATCCTTCCTAGAATTATCCTCATCTGTATCTGAATCCGTATCTTCGGAGTTGCTATTTCGCCCGCTCCCTGGGCGATTTAAATGCCTTCCCTGCCCTGTGGGTTTGTTATGGGCCTGCCTGATAAGCGGTGCCAAGGTCTGATGATGGGCTCCCAATCTGAGATTCGTACCCTGGGGAGTTGTTACTTTCCTATCCCCTAGGTTACACTCCAGGGGAGCTTGAAGGTTTCCCTTAACACCACTAGACCTAGTGCGACAAGCGATGGGGTCCGAAAAAAAAACCTCCCTGCGAGGTCGGTTTCCCTCAGCTCCCTGTTCCTCTGATTCTGAGTAGGTGGGAAGTTAGGAGGGAAATTGGGGATACAATGGGGGAACAGCTGCGCCCCCTTGTGTTAAGGGAGGGGCGGAGGAAATTACTTCTTCCATATTGGTGTCTACCCCACTCCCAAAAAGTAGTTGAAGTCCAGACATTGCCAAAGGCGCCATTCGTTTACCAGTTCCCCCCTTTGCTTTAATTCCTTTTTTATCATACAATTCACACAAGGCTTTAAGGACTGTATGTGGACGGGGTATACCCTGGTCACCTGTAATCGGGATATCCCTCCTTTTAGCGTTTACTTCCCAAGAGGTCTGTTAAGATTTCTCATTCAATTTCTCTGCCACCCCTTTCCATTTAGTAATGAGACCCTTCCAATTTTGCGAACAATTTGTTTTCCAAACCTCTGTTTCAGCGCGCGTAAATTTTTCTAAATCCTTAGTTCCCCCCCCCCCCCCCCACAATTTCTTGTTCAATAGTGCACTAAGTTGGTGAAAACTCTTTTCTATATCTGGATTTTCTTTACACAATTTTCCCAAGGGTGATATAACATCCTCTTTGTCTGAAGTTTGACCCACCTTTTCACTCTACTCCGGCATCCACTTCAGATCCTCACTTTCGCGTGGGGGATTTCCCCTCTTAACAACCGGTCTGAGGCAGAATGCTATTTCGTTGACTCTTATCTCCTTCCTCCCCCCACTTCTCTTTTCCCGGAGCGCTCACAATCTCTTACCTTCAACTTTTTACCGGGTCTGCGGTGCCCGATTTCCCCCTTTCGTTCTCTTGTCTCAATAATCGTCAGCCAGAGAGGCCTGGTTACATCATTCGATGCCTAATCGAATTGTTCAAAGCTTTGTCAGCAGGCAGGGCCTGGTTACCCCGCTCTGCGCCGAGCCAGATTAATAATACTTAAATAAATAGGTCTTACCGACTGATTTCCCCTTCTTCGGTTCGAGGATTCCTTCGGTCACTTCAGTCGGAGATCGAAGGGGGAGTGCTACGGAATCGCTGCTGAGTGGAGACCAAGGTTAAATTGCCCTGTGGGCCCGTCTCGTATCCAATCGCGAGCTTCTGCTTCTTCCACTACACCGATCCACCGCTGGGTGCCGGTTGGACTCCTGGCTGTCTCGCCAAATTGTCGAATTCAATCGGAGAGAAGACTCAAAAGACCACTGTTCTCGATCAATCCCTTTATTACTTGATCCGAGGAGAGAACACCAAGCCAGGCACCTACATCCCGGACTGGGTGGTCTCTGAGATACATTGATCTACATACATTCTTATACTTCTTCAGAGGTGCAAACAATTACCATACAAGGAATGATCATGCATCGTGATCTTCTACATCGTGATTGGTTACAAACAAAGGAATTTACTTTAAACAGTTACTATTTCTACTCAAGCTATAGTTCCTTGATCTTTACAGACCATCTTGTTGCACCGGTTATCTTTGTATACATAAGATTTCTCATGGTAAGTTTAGAGTCAGTTTAGTGGAGCAAGAGTCATTTGTGCAGACTTGCTGAGACAAGAACAGATTGTACTGGTATTATCATACCTCAATGCTGAAGGAAAGTAGCAGAAACAAGGAAAGTCTCTGAAACAAGGGGCTGCAAAGCGAAGCACAGCTACTTCAAGCAGTCTATTACAGCCATAGTGATGTACCCTTTAATTCACGTCTCAGGGCTCAAAATACTTTACTGTCCTAACCTTTCCTTATACATTATACACATTCTCAATTCCACCATTTCACTGCACGCATCCTACAGCATTGTCGTGTCCCATATTATCCTGAACTTAGGAACGTCGTTCTGTTTGCCCTACCGATAGTGGAAGATGTGATGTGATACACTTTCACATAACCACGCAAGAGAGACGATATAAACTACACGGCAGTGGTCTTTGATCGAAGGTCTCAAGATCATTAACATTCGTCTCCAATCCGGATCTGGATTCTTACCTGGATGAAGGTTTATTTCGCCAGGAGAAAGGCGGTTGAGGCTGAATCTGACAGCTTACTCAGCAAAGGAAGATATGCCGCATGTAGTGACAGTTTCTGGGAAAACATGGGGAACACCATCGAAGCTCATGACAATAAACCGGCAACGGTGTTTATTTGAAGGTATATAAATGATCGCAAAGTACAAAACCGCAAAGCAGACATCTGCAAACCATACATGATCGCACGTAGCCCTGTTGATCAGAGCCGTTGGATCACCAGAGAAGATGATACTTTTAACTTTTTTTCCGAAAAGACAGTTTGTCGGATTATAAACCTCGTTTCATTCACCAAAGTTTCCCATCTGGATTGTTTCTCACCGTCGTTATATATTCGGGGATTGAGTAACTCGGCTGAACTGTCCCTTTTCCTGATAATCCAACCCGGACATGCTAACCGTCAAAAAGAAAACTCTTGAGCGGAAGTTGACACCGGGGAGAGATGTGCAGCTATCAATGAAAAATGACAACGAAAGCCCAATGCAGAGGGATATTGAACGGAGCAAGTGTGAGGCCGCGAACCAATCAACATTTAGGGGAGGAGGTCAATAGGTCGTAAGGAGCAGAAGGAGGAATTGTCATTCGGCCTTCCGTGCCCGCACGGCTATTCAATACGTCACTGGTGCGAGTTTATTCCAGCGCCATTTTCCTACAATATACCCGATTTCCATGACATAAAAATAAATACCTCTCAACATTTAGCTTGATTACACACATCGATGACTCTGCATAACTTTCAGAGGTTAATAATTCCAATGATTCCCCACGTGAGTAAAGGCATTTATTGTCATCTCATTCCTGAATAGCCAACCAGCTACTTGTAAAACAATAACCAAATCATCAACTGTTTATAACAAGAAGTCGTTGGTTGTGCCCTGAAGGTTACTCGCAACGGTGATCAACAAACTGTTGCTCTCCACACAGGCTTGCTACAACTAACATAAACACTGAACAGTACAGCACAAGAACAGGCCCCCATCTCCAGAAAGTTGTGACGGACTAGGTAAACTAGTAACCAGATATCTAACTAAGCAAATCACTTCTGTCTATACAATGTCCAAGTCCATTCATTCCTTGCATATTATTGTGCCTCTTAAACGGATGCATCGCATTTTCCTCCACTACTACCTATGGTACGCACTACCAGGCACCCACCACACTCTGTGGAGATAAAATGCCGTTCAGGAGGTAGATCAGGAGAAACTGTTTTTTTTTATCAGAGGCAGTGAATCTGTGGAATATTCTTCCCAGGGAAGCAGTACATGCTGCCTTACTAAATATATAAGATACACAGTAAAATGGTTTTTGGCACAGAAGGGATATTAAGTGTGAGTTGGTTACAGTTCACGACCATATGGCCTGCTCCTGCTCCTATTTTTCATGCTTTTCTTCTTTTGGTTTTGCAGATTTTTGCATGGCAGGGGAACTGAGGGTTATGGGGAAAAGGCAGGTAGGTGGAGAGGACTCCACGACCAAATTAGTCATGACCCTGTCGAATGGAGGACAAGGGTCGATGGGCCAGCTGGCCTACTCCTGCTCCTATTTCTCATGTTTTCACATAAATGTGAACATAATTAAGAATGACGTGAGAGAAATAGATCAAAACTGCACACAGTGAGTTTGGAATCAGGAACGCACTGACTTCAGATAATGTTCAATTTTATTTTCAACAAGCTGTTCGAGAAATATGTGGTGAATCAAATTTGCAAAGTCGCGGAGAGAAAATTGTAATGACTGGAAAGAAAATGTTGGTCTGACAAAGATATAGCATTGACACGATGGGCCGAATATCTCCGACTGTGTACTAACCTTTACACTACTGTGCAATGGGTCAGGCAACATGTATTGAGTTTGAAACTGAATCAAAGTTTCTGGTCCATTACCATCCACTGAAGAAGAAAATGTCGGAAATGCAACGGGATTTGAATCACCACACTCCTTTCATCAACATTTTCAGGTTGAGCTTGACACAGCATTGAGTACTTCAGTTATGAGTTCAGAAACAGACGCAGAAAGTCACATAGTTTAGACAAGTTGCGCAAGTCATTAAATACAAGGCAGACTCAAGAACTCGTGGAGACATGACAAGTTACCCATTTGGGAGAAGAAAATGAAAGGGCCGATATTATCTAAATATTGCCAGGTTTGGAACCATTGGGCTACAATGGGACCCGGATGTTCTTCACCAGAGAGTGAAGGCAGTTGATAAGACAATGGGACAAACATAGAAAGAGGTTTTGTGTAGGAGGCGCAGGATATCTCAATACAATGACATACCATCGGTGAAAAACCGAACTTGGAGATTTCTGTGCAGTTTCAATGTCATTATCTGAAAAAACAAGGGAAATATTTCCATCGAATCAATGCCACAAAGATTGGATGCAATGATTTAAAGGATGCTGGAACTGTCCCGTGAGGAGATCGTTGGTCCACAATGAATTTAAGTAACGAATTTCAGAAAATGGAATCAAATACGGAAAGATACATAATTCTGAAAGGGCTCGACGCGCTGTCTGCTGGGAGGACGTGATCAGTGGTTTAGGAATCTGGCACTAGTGGACACGGTTTGAGAGTCAGCGACACACTAGTTGTTGATGTGATGAGGAAAAAAATGACTTCTGTGAGAGGGCGACGGATATGTGGAAGTCTCCACTGCTGGAGGCCGTGGAAACCAGTGGGGATCACTGGACAGAAAGTTCATCAAGAAGTCTGCTGAGTGACCTGGAATACGTATTGAGTTGCGAGGCGGCAATTACCCATTCCTACATTAACGGTCTCCATCTTTCCACTTTTCTCATTACCTGCCTCATAGGGGGTTGCGTTGATTCAGCATATGTTTTGTTTCTTTGACTGATCGCCGTAGCCCAGTGTCAGTTTCAATCCAGAGTTTCACCTCATCCAGTGATACGCTGCCTGGCACCTTTTCCTTCACGGCTCTTTCACCGTTGGATGAAGGAAAGTATGAGGCACGTGTGGAGAGTCCACCAGGCAGTTAATGACCATGGTACAGTCATACTGAATATTGAACTCGCAATACCGTCTTGGTTTTATTATCGTCGTTTGTTGGTTTCGGACCTTGAATCCTGCATAAGCTCCTTCACAAATCACAAACTTCATCTTTTGATTGAAGAGAATGTGTTTGGTTCACTGTGAGCCGAGCAAAACGTGGAACCATGCAACACTCATCGAATTGATTAAACACATGGGTAACAGCAAACTTTTTCAGAGGATAGGAGAAATGCCGTGTCGCCTGTTTATCATGTCACAGCGATGCAGCAGGATACCAGCATTTAGTGCAGAATTGAAGTGAAATGAGGTTCACATTTTGTCTCAAATTTTAACACGTTCTCATCGAGGCATTGTGCGTATTTTATAGATAAATATAATGCAGCTAAAGGTAACTGCAAAAGTTGTTGAGCCGCTGCTCAGATACCTGGAATCAATGTTCATGTTTCCGTGTTCGGTTTCTGATCCCAAGGGCAGCATCTCTTCAATGCAGATGAAGCCTGTCTCTGTAACGTGCTGTTAGTTGGATTCCAGCACAGAGCACCGAGTTTATCCGTCCCTTCTCCGCTGGGATGAACGTTCCACTCAGCACGTATCCTATCTCGAGAGGTCGACGTTTTCTTCAATTTCGACAATAGAGTATCTCTCCAGTTGATGAGTACAAGCACTTCGCCAGGGGCACACACGGTAGCCACCCACATGCACACACGCACGTCCGCGGGCGCGCTCACACAGGCACACTCCCGCGGAAACACACACACACACACACACACACACACACACACACACACTGCCCTGTTTCACAAATCAATTTTACTGCCCCTTTGTCATTCTTCCACCTGATTCTACTCCTGACGTTGGTGAAATGCTGGGACTTCCCTCTTGTCCAAACAAACACTTTCATTTCGTGATCAACAACTTGCAGTCTGATCCTGGACCTGACGCGATGTGTCCGCCCTGGCCATACACTGCACCGTGAAAATCAGCATGGAGTTGTGTAAAGAGATTGTATCTGAGTAACCTGATTCATATTCTTGAGGAAATAATCGTTTCCAACAAAATAGAAAAGTGCGCTCTGAATCTTAAATGTCTGGTAATTTCGATTCCTGCAGTTGGTTCCATGAAGGTCAGAGTGCATTCATGTGTCGAAGTGCCTGTTGTTTCGTAGAGAGATTCCTTGATTCGATGACTCAATGACCGAGGGCATGCCGATACTCCATTATAAACACACACACACACAGACACAGACGCACACACACACAAACGCACGCACGCACGCACGCACACACACACACACATACACACACACACACAATGAGAGCGAAAGAGAGAGCGAGAGGAGAGGGAGTAAGAGAGGGAGGGAGAGAGATATCACCACCGTAATATTTGTTATTTATGCTCAGACGCTGTTTTCGGTGTGTTAAACAATAGCCCTTGAAACGCGATGTATTCGGTTATCTTTGGTTTCCATCCTGTCTGACGCGCTTGTGCATGATTCAATCATTCATAATGGTATCTGAGAATAGAACCTTCTTACTGTCGCACAGACATGGTGGAGTGCGGCACACAACTGCCAAATCAACGTGCCGGGACACAGAAGCGTCTGCCCTTTTAATGGAGGAAATGAGAGAGGAGAGTGCATTGCAATATTAATTTAGTAGACCATGAGCTCAGAAAGTAATACTGAAAATGTTCTTTATATTCCCCCCAGTCCCGTCCGTCTTTCTGAAGGTATGTCACCAAGTATTTTGCTTTCCATCCTAGGAAAAAAAGACTCTGTTTATCTGTCATATCGACGCCTCCTGTAATTTTATAGACTTCTGTCAGGTCGCTCCTCAGGCTACGACGCTCCAGAGAAAACTGTCCAAGTTTATGTAACCTATTCTTAGAGCTGACGCTCTCCAGTCCTAGCGTCATCCTGACGAACCTGTTCTCAACCATCTCCAAAGCCAACACATCGTTCCTTCAGTCTTTCTACCTTAACTGAACGGTTCCTGAACCGATGAACCTACGTCTTTTTTCCTCTTTCGCACAATGTGTTTATTTTTGTAACTTAATTTAATTTTTATATCTTGTACTGTACTGCTGCGGCAAAACAACAACTTTCACGACATGTAACAGTGATAATAAACCTTATTCTGATAAACCTGATTCTGATTCAATGCTCCAAGTGTGACCTCTCCAAGATTTAACACAACTATAACATGAAATCTAATAGGAGGGTGCATTGCAATAGACATTAATTAGACCAAAACTGCAGTTACATTTCACGGTTCATAAAGCTATCAGGATGGAGAATAGAAATAAAAGAGTGTGACTCCATTGTTAAAGTGTGCATCAGTGGGATGTGGGGGAACAGATTGGTCGGCAAACAATGGGAGGTGAAAGAGGAAGAGAGCTGCAGCAGGAAGAGGTGTAACGGTCACGAATATCAACTGGACCTCATTTAACTTTCAACAGCCTAGGGTGGAGCGGAATATTTTGAAGCATATCCAGGAGTGGTTTTTGAGAGAGAGACACAAGAAACTAATTCTGGAAACTGGAGCAAAGAAAACAAATTGCTGGAGGAACTCAGCGGGCCAGGCGGCATCTAGGAGGGCAATGGACAATCGATGTTTCGAGTTAAGACCCTTTTGGTATTCGTAGATAGGTCTGCTGGAGCCGGGGCAGTACTAAAGCTAATACTGAGGAATAAAGCCCTTGCAGGTGGTTGGATCGTCAGTGGCGAGCACAATGAAGATAGGGGCCATAAATCTCTCAGTTGCTAGGCAGTTATGAAGATGGATAAGTGATCCATACATCAGGTTATGTACTGTACAAAGGTCAATTTCACCCTAATTAACAAGACATGCCAGAGAAGACTGGGAACAGCTACTTCGAAAGAATCTGCATCTGAAAAATGGCCATAATCATAAAAAAGAAATGGTGAGAGTTCAGTAATAAAATGTTCTTGTCAGACTGAAATGTAAGGAAGTACCTGGATCGGAGACATCAAGGAACAACTACGGTTTCAAAAATAAGAAGCACATGACGGGAATAGGGAAATTAAAACACATGATACTTTTCATGCATATGGGACGTGTACGGACGATTTAGGTGAATTAGTTAAAATAGGGGGACAAACTGGTGGAACGAAATATCTCCAGAAGAGAAGGGGAATGAAAATCCCAGGACAGCTTATTTGTATATTCTCGCACTATGCTAACCAGGAAAGAAGTAGTGCCAGTAAGGACCAATGGGAAATCTGTGCGTATATCCGAAGAAATGTGTCAGGTCGTAATGAATATTATTAATTTGCATTCCGTGAAAAGACAAACATTGCAGTGGCAGATTTCAGGACGGGGAGCAAGGATATTCCGGAGCTGGTTGACATTAAAATAAGAGAACGCATTGGATGTCTCAGCAAGCACGGAGGTGAATATATAACCTAGATCCGGTGAGGTGCATCCCACGCTGCTTTGAGATTGAAGAAGGAGATTTCTGGGGCCCTAACAGAGATATGTTGTTTATCTTTCGCCAGAAGTGAGGTGCCGGGCGACTGACGCCTCTATTGAACAAGGGCAGCTTGGAAAATTCAATCAATTATATACTCGTATTGGTGCCAGTGAAGGTTGGTTACAGGGAAGACTGGTTAAAAAAATGCACACTTCGATAGTGAAGGATTTTTCAGCAAACGTCAATATGGATTTTCTGGTGGGAGGTCCAGTTTGACCAAATTCATTCACATTCTTCAAGATGGGAAAAACTGGATTGAGGAGCGGAGTGCTGATGACAGGATGCGGGCCTTCATTTGCCGTGGCAAAGAATGCAGGAGTATGGGAGTCATGGCACAACGTTATGAAACGTTGATTAGGCCACAGCTGGGGTAAGGTGTACAGTTCTGGTTGCTATACGATAGAAATGTCGTGAATACATTGCAGACGGGGAGCAGGTGATTCTCCAAGTCATAGCCTGGGTTGGAATGTTTCAGTTTTGAGGGAAGAAGGGCAGGCCGGCCTTGTTTTTATTTTCTTAGTAATGAAGCGTTTGGTGGGCGAGAGGTGAATGAAGGGAGACCTTCAATATTACAAGGAAGATAGATAAACTGAATATTAAGGACCTTCCCTCAAAACGAACATAGCTGAAATCAGAAGCCATTGGTTTGAGGTGATGAGTAAGATTTTGAGCGTAATTTCAGGATTGTGTTTTCACCTAGAAGGTGAGTGCAATCGCAAGGGCACTGACTGAAAAGGTGTAAGGGAAATTCTCACAAAATATTTAAGATGGATCGAGATTAACACCGTAATCGTCAAGGTATAATAGATTACCGTTAAATTGCCGGTAAAATCGATACCTGTAAATGGATACGTGGTGGGCAGATTGGGTTGCATAGTCGACGTGTCCGTAACTGGCGAATAAGTCTTTGATGCACTAGCTCTGTGACAGAGCGCCACTGTACTCTTGCTTTTAAAAGAAACCACAGACGCAGAGTGAGAGAGAGAAAGACAGAGAGAGATTGGAGCGATTAATCCCGCTGTTCTGTTTTTTTTTGGAGTTTTGCTCATAACCTCATTCTGAATGTGCTCAGGATGGCAGTGGCGTGTTCTGCGTGAAGGAGATTTTCAATCTAATTTCACAGGGTTTGCCGAACAAGACTGGGAACAACTATTTGATTAAAAGACCCCATCAGGCATGTAGGAGGCTTTACACAGTAAAATAGAGACAGTTCAATGAAAATGTGTTCCATTAAGGCTGAAATGTCAGGAAGAGCAGGGACTAGGGATAAAAGTAATATGGAGGGCTTATAAATAAAATAAATCGAAGAAGCACATGATCGGTACAGAGAACTGGGACAGATGAAACCAAGAATGTGTAGGAAGGATGATATAAAAGTAGGAGAAAAAAGAGGTCCCGCGAAATAACCCTGCAGATAGAATTCGGGAAAACCCACGTCAGGTTGTATTTATAATCGAGCAATATGGCAATCAGGGAAAGAGTGGTGTTCCACATACATCGCGCTAGAGGAACTGAGCAAGTCAGGCAACATTTGAGCAGGGAAATGGACAGTCGACTTTTCGGATCGAGACCGGATAGCTGAACTGGCAAGAGTGAGGCCTGTCAAGGATAAAAGGGGAAATTTGTCAATCGATCCGAAGAAGTGCGAATTTATTGGGTGCTGTACAGCTATAGCTGTGAATACGGAGGAGTAAATGACATGTATCCCAGGTTGTAGTGGGATACAGGTGACGAATTTTCTGGAGCCACGACAGAATGTTTTTTTTCAATTTATTCGTTTTTCCACTGGCCACATCTGAGGTGCCAAATATCTCGAGTTTAGGAGATGTGAGGCCTTTACTGAACAAGGGTAGGAAGGAAAACCGAACAATTACAGACCATTCAGTCTGAGGTTAGATAAAACAGTTTTTTGAAAAAGAAATGCGAAGGGCGGGAATAATTTCCACTTAGGTAGTCACGGAGTATTCAAGAAAAGTAAGCATGGGTTGGCCGGTGCGAAGTCTCGTCTCACAACGATTCACATTCCTAAAGTAGTAAAGAAATTGTTTTAGAAGCACAATTCCTTGCTTAGAATCTACATGGACTTCAGTAATTCGTTGAATTCGTGGTTCAGTGCTGGAATTCTCGACTGCCACGCGGGAGGCTCGGGTTCGATTCCTCGCCAATGAAATCATATATTTTTCTCTGATGTGTTTTGCTGTAAAGAGGATCATGTTCAACGCCCCACCCCCTTCCTGAAGTCAATGAGCAGCTCTTCTGTTTTTCTGACAGTTCTGGAAAAGATTGTCATGATCTCAATTCACTGGGCTCTCTATCTCATTCCTGCACTCCAACTGCAAACTTGTAGATGGAATTTAAGCAGAATCTTATCGCACAGCCGTGAGTGTAAGGAGAGCAGAGTGGAGCTTCATGGGACACCAGTGTTGAGGAAAATCGTGGCGGAGGTGTTGCTGCATATCCTTACTGATTGCGGTCTGTTGGTGAGGAAATCAAGGACCAATTGCAAATGGAAATTCTGAATCCCAGGTTTCGGCGCTTGATGATGTTTGCTTGGAATTATAGCATTGACATCGGAGCTGTAGTTGCTAAACGGTGGTCTAACGGAGGTGTTATTCCTGTTTATGCTCAGAGATGAGCGCAGTCCAGGAAGATGGCGTCCCGCGGTAGAAGATTTTCCGCGCTGGACGAATTGGAGTGGGTAGAGGTTGACTGGGAGGCTGGAGTTAATGTGTGCCATGAACAGCCTCTCGAAACAGTTCATGGTGGTGGATGTCAGAGCCACAGACTGTAGCCATTAATCAGCTTTCCTTGTTTCAGTCAGGTAGTGGCACATCGGTGGTATTCGTGAAGAAGGTGAGAACCTTAGATTCAAGCAGTGAAAGGTGAAAAATATCTGGAAATACCCACGTCAGCTGATTACGCATGATCTAAGGAGACGGCCATGGACACCATCCGGGTCAGATAAATTTTTCGGTTTCATTCTCCGGAAGACTGATCTTACGGCTCCACCAGTGACTGTGAAATACTGAGTGGGCAGAGCGGACGCGGCACAGGTCGACTTAAACCCGACTGAAAGATTTAAATGATAGAGATGTCAGTGCCATTTGACTCCACTGAAGAGGGTTTTGACTGAGTGAATAAAGAGAGAGTCAGTGGCGGAATTTCGTCATGGTTCAGGCCGGGAACGTCATCAATGGGTGAAAACATGGCAGAGCGGGGATCCTGCGCGTCTAAGGAGGCGAAGCCCTCTGGCATATTCCTCCAGAAGAATCATTATCAAAGGGAAGTCCGGCAGGGAAACATGCTCTTCTGCCCAACGAGTCCGCGCCGACCATTCACCACCCATTCTTCAACTGCTTTAGTGAAGATATTCTTTCCACCATAAGAACAGACGGGGGAACGTTTGCTTTTCATTGCATCATGTTCTACTCCATTTGTATCTCTGCATAACTTTAAGTTGTCCACATGTGAATACAAGACCCAGAGAAAATTCAGGCATGGGCCGGTTGGTGCCAAGTAAGATTCGAACCACAAGTTGCCAGGGAAGTCCATCACCAGTGTCTGAGTTTCTCACCACCGACCTTTGATATTAATTTGCATTTACATCGCTGAGAAGAAGAAGGCATACGGTAAGCTTGCCTTCGTCGGTCGAGTCACTTGCGCATATGAGTAGGGATCAAGTTGCAGCAGGATATATCTTAGAAGACGCTTGGAGTATTTTGTGCAATTCTGGCTGTCCCATTACAGGACGGATGTGCCGGCTTTGGAAAAGGTATAGGGAGAGGTGTCCGAGGTGTGCCTGGATTAGAGAAATGAGCTACATGGAAAGATTGCACAAAGTTGTGTTGTTTTGTCTGGAGTGTCGGAGACTGAGAGGACAGCTGATTGTAGTTTATAAATTTATGACGGGCATAGATAAGTTGGACAGCCCGAATCCCTTTCCCATGGTAGAAATATAAAATATAACAGGACATGCATTTAACTCGAGAAGGGGAATGTTTGAAAGAGATGGGCTGGTTAAATATTTTACACCTCGCAGCCCGTAAGTTCTTCGAATGGGTGGCGAGACGTAGTGGAGTTAGAAATGGTAATTGTGTTTTAGAGGCTTTTAGATAGACACAAGGGCAGGCAACGGATGACGGATATAAATTATGTACAGGCAGCCGTTTTCTTTAATTTGGTATCGTGTTCGGCACCTAGATCGTGAGCCGGGAGTCTTTTTTTCCTGTGCGGTACCGTTCTTTGTTGCATGTTCTAGATTTTGTTTGTTTCGATTTTCAGAAGGCATTCGATGGGGTGACAGACATAAAGCACAACGGCTACACTGGGTTGGGAGCAACAAATTAACGTGAATACGGGAACGTTCACATGAAGAAAACAGAGAACATCGTAAATAGCACCATTGTGTCCTCGTCAATCACTAACCAATGGGTTGCGTCAGGGTTCTGCGGTGGAAGCTTATTGATCGTTAATTTATGGATGAAACTGAGTGCATTCTGGCCATATCTAGCGATGATACAAATACAGGTAGGTTATGCCAAGTGGGTGGGCACAAAATTTCTTCCACGAACTATATTAATTGATGTAAGTGGCCAGGAATTTGGGAGAAGAGGTGATATGTACGAATATCGGAGATGATCCGTTGTATTTTAGCGAAATTAGAAAAATGTGTCAGATAAATGGATGAAGGCGACACACATTTCACGACCTTTATGGACAGAGAGTTTCTGTGAAAGAATGACAAAAGGTTTGCGCGCAGCAACAGCGAAGAATCAGGAATGCTTGGAGTATTAACATTCATTTCGAGGGTGTGTGTTGGAAGGACGCCGGTGAGATAGCCGTATCAAGCAATCTGTAAACATTTGGTCCACACACACACACACACACACACACACACACACACACACACACACACACACACACACACACACACACACACACACACACACACACACACACACACACACACGGCGGTCCAGAGCATGCTAACTATGTTGATGTCCAGAGTGAAAGTAGTGGAGTTAGAAAGGAAGGCTGAGCAAGTTCGGCGTACGCTTGTTGAGGTTAGAAGAATGAAAAGTAATCCAATTGAAAGATATAAGGTACTGACGGGAATGAACACTGCATATGCTGATAACCTGTTTCTTCTGGAGGGATGTCGAGAGTCAGGGGCATCAATTCAGAAGAAAATGAATGGCCATTGAGGAAGAAGATAAAGAGGAATATCAGAGTTTTGTGAATATTTAATCTACTCAGGATCAAATGTCTTAATGTTCTGATGTGTGTTCTAATTGCACTGGAACAGAAAGAGAACCACGAACGTCTTCGGGCGGACGAGCTCGACCATGGTTTGCAGTTGAATAATTCCGAGGCCTAGATGACCTGTTAAAATCCAATTACTGCACATGAGATATCGATGCGTGTGAAATGACTTCTGCATTGTCACCGTCCCTTCACCTTTATTGTATTTGGCCAGGCGGTGAGTACATTGGAAGGTGGTCTGACTGTTCTTTCAACATTTTCTTGACATTCATTTTTTTCGGTTTTCGCACACCTTATGCACTTTGTGGAATTTAATTCCTCATGGTGGTAAGGGGATAACAGCCAATGTTCGAAGGATTCCATTCCTCGTTTTATTCGGCGATGTGCTTTACATTATTCCCAACAAGGAGAATTCTGAAGATTCGCCATTGCGACTTCCGCCGTTGACAGAAAACCCCCTGTTCCATTCACTTTCCCTGCTGAAGGCAGACAAGATCAGTCCACAACTCGCATGTCCTGTAAATGTGCTACACGTCTTATTTTCAGGACTGAGCCCATTGTTCAGCATCCAAATTCTTCAGCATCCATGCAGAGATTTTCTGGCAACCCAAGCTTGATGACCGAAGGATTGGCCCGAGGAACCACAAGGTTTAATCTACCGTGCACGGACGCTAAGTGTAAAATTAAAACAAAATGTGTTGAAGATACTCTCTTCCTTCTCCCGCGATTCCACGTCCCTACCCGACTAGCGGTATCTAGGTAAAGTACGTGAAGATGACGGGAAGGGAAAAGGAAATGTTGGTTCAGTGGGAGTCAAGCTCCTCGGGAGAAGATCCATCTGGAACTGACTGTGCCGACAGAGTTCTCAAGCTTCCAACAAGGCGATTGGATGTGGCATCTTCTTAGCAAAATTAGGAGGAGGAGCACGCTTTTCTCCCGTCTTCCAATAATATCGGAGCTGATCTGTACCTTTTGTTAAAAAAGATCTGTGATATCAAACCAAGATGACGAGGCCGTAGTTTCGCCCTGCGGGTACAGCTGTTCTGTGACTCACCTGCAGGGAACCTAGAACCAAAGGGCGACTCTGCTCACCGTTGTGGTGTCCCTGAATGTGCAGACCCTGTCTGTCCCTCAGCCTACAGAATTCCTGCAACATTCCTCTGTCATCAGTCAATGCAGAATCTGTCATACATTGTACAGTACATTCACAGGTAGAGTCTGCCGTCGGCTCTCTAAAGTCTCACAGCAGAACTTTTCGATTGAATGCATGTGCCAACTTAATTTGATAATTCTACGCTGTCTGTTCTTGTTCGGTCTATGGTCAATGAAAGATTCAGAAAATGAAATCCCCGGAAAGTGCACGAACACTGTAATTAGTTTCTCCAGTGGCGACATAAAAGCGATCGCCCTTTTTGAGAAGTTCAAACGTTGTGGAGGAGAGAGTCACACGAGTCACAGTGTTATCAACAGGGAAAGAGGCCCTTCAACCCAACTCGTCCATCCCGGCAGAATTAGCAACCTCAGCTAGTCCCACTTGCTTGCGGCGACACTTGCGGGCTGCTGCCAGAACACTACGCAAAAAGCTGCATTTGGCAGTGTGTTTAGATGTACATGTGACTAATAGAGATATCATATCTCATCTTATCTCATATACCCTTCAGACAAACCCACCAGATCCGTCAAGAGCCTTCTGAATCTTTTCTGTATCTTCTCTATCTGCAGTTTGAAATAGGATTGGAATTGGTTTGTTATTGTCACATGTACTAACGTACAGTGAAAAGATATTCTTGCATACCGTTCATGCAGAACAATTCATTGAACAGTGCATTGAGTTAGTGCAAGTATCCACAATACCGGAATGTAGAATACAGTGTAACAGGTACAGAGAAAGAGCACCGCAGGTGGAAAATTAGGTTAAAGGTCATAAAAAGGGACAACTTGGGGTCAAGATTCCAAATATCGTTCGAGACAACCGTCCAACAGTCTTATAATAGAGGCATAGAATCTGTCCTTGAGCCTGTTGGTAACCATCTACAGGTTTTTTCTATCTTCTGCCCGGGAAGGCGGGAGAGAAGAGAACGTCCGAGGTGGGTCTTTGATTATGCTGGCTCAATTACCGAGGTAGTGAAAGGTATGGACAGAATTTATGAAGGGAAGGCGAATTTCCGTGACGCGCTAAGCGGTCTCTGCGGTTTTTTGCTGACAGGAGAATCAATTTTGATGCAATTTGTTCCAGTGGATTGAATGAACCAACCAACGACATATCTGGATATCTATTTGTTCACTTTTTTTGTCATGTTTCTTTTGATCCGCCTTCTGTGTTTTAGCGTTTTGTACAGCATAAGAAAGATAACTGTTCTCATGATCTTGTCTTGTGGCTCATATTTCACTAATGTAATTTAACATAAGGTATGCTGGTGAATGCCCTTGTTGTAGACATTTGTGTTGTTTGTCAAACGACTGCAGTTAAAGCCCGTTGCAGTGAAGGCTGAAAATGTCACCTGGGATTGCTTTCTGCTCAATTTAAGGAGCTGCCGGCAATGTGCCACTTCACATAGTAGGTGTGATATCTACAACACAGGTACTGTCTGTCTTGACTGGAAGTGAAACCATGTTGCCGACAAACTTTATTGAAGGAATCCGCGAAATGATGCGGACGAAAAAACTGTTTCAAGACATAAAAAGGATATTCTACCCTGTTCTCGCTGTTGTTGGTGTCCCTGGTAAGCTCTGACATCCCTATGAGTCAGCGATTAACAGCCCTGTGAGTTTGAACTTCTCTCGATGTTTTTATTGCAATAACAGTTCAAGGTTTGCCGGTCGGGGTAAATCTGCACATGCCAATCTGTTCATTATATGAATGTTGTTACTCCCTGTGTCATTCCTAACCTTTCTCACTTTCAGACTAACTGCGTGACTGCCCCTCATTATTTTGCGTCATTTCCATTGCTACACTGCAGACGGTTTATTTCTTACTGTTCAGAAATATTGGAGAAATGTTTTTTTTTCTCCACAGTTCATAATCTTAAATATAATTGTCGAATATTTCAATGCGAATATTTCACTATTGCATGTAAATATTTAATTTTCTTACTGCTGTTCTATTTATTTTTTATTTCTGTAACACGACTCACATTGTATAAAAATACTGAGTGTATACACAACTCGCTCTCTCGGATAATCCAGAATAATAAGTTTCTCAGAGAGTTTAGGCGCACACTTATTTTTCCTTGAATAAATCATCGAGAATAGTGCACATTTTCCTCCCATTCTGTGCTTACGAAGTACGCAGTATATTGCGGGTTATCTTATCCCACCATTTACAAGACACAATCCAGCAATTGCGTGTCCCCATTTGCTCAGATACCTTCTCCCAGGCTGACGGATCATTTCTGCTTCTTTCGTTTCTTCGCAGCTCATGTAATGCCGATTGCGATTCTGTCAAGGAGTTGATTCTGCAATCTGCTTAAGCTCTGATATTTCCTCACGATGCGATATT